>NC_082403.1:4750040-4881068 GCF_031168955.1 Gadus macrocephalus
GATTGTGTCGGAGGTGGAGGACACTGACCCCTGGTGGTCTGCGGTAGTACTGCACTCCAGTGATGTGCGGTCACAAGTGGCCCCTTTTCACAGATCGACAATAGTAGTTTGAAGAGACCGCGAATCAGTATCTCTTCGGTCCAATATCGTAACGAAACAAGAAACCGTCTCCCCCCAGGTTCAGAGCTATACCAAGTCCATTATAAGCTATAAATTCTAGCAGAACTTCTGGGGGAGAGATGATATTTTATATAACATAGGACGGCTGGATCTGAGATTATCCATGGGGCAAATAGTAGGCCTATCCATGGATAGTAGCCTATCCATGGGGCCGTAACCACGGTAACAGACCTAGCACAAAGACCAAAATGTTATTTAACATATACAAAACTGATTCACTGCAACGTCAGCTTGGCAAATGCGTAAAACGTTTTTGTTTTTCGAATAAAATAAAATCTATCAATTATAGAGGCCTAGGCATACTGTATTGTCCACACTGAGGGGACATTCATGATAGACTCCAGGGTGGCTAGTGGTCCAACATATACACCCGTTTTTGTTTGTCTGTCGTTACTGTTGGTTGGGGGAATGAGGCAACGTGATCCTTTCAGCATCAGATCATAGCTACAAACAATTCCAACTGCTAAACAGCGTATGTTAAGGTCTATCTGTTCGTCTCGCTCTCGCTCTCTCTGTCTCACTCTCTCACATAGTTTTTTCATACTTCCGTGAGCCAGAAGTTCACAGTGGTTGATAATTGTTATAATACATAAACTATATGAAGAAAGAAATTAATGCTATCACAACAACCCACTGTATTGCTCTGACTACTTTCGAATTTCCATACATTTGTTTGTATATCTCTTCCTTTGCCTACCAAAAGCGTTGTGTGGCCGGCGCCTTTTTGACTAACACCTGTTTTTTATTGTCCCCATGACAGAGTGAGATCATGTAAATCAGATCTGATTTATGTGCTACCTGTGTTTTTTTTTATGTTTGCCTATCCCCACAAACACCTCATCAACCTTCTATAAAATCATTGAACCGCAGCGATCTGAGAAACTTGGGAATAGCTTCACCCTCTGTAACTGGTAAGCATTGATGTGATTCCTTAACATAGCCATGTCAATATTCTAACTTTGTCACTGCATAACACTGAGACCCGGTAAATCTCACACAACTAATGGTGTTACCACAATAACATGTCTATATAGTTACCTGAGACCTGGGTAAACATTGATTTTATGCCTTAACGTACCCAGTTCAATATTCTTCTGTGGTTACCCCGCTAACACGGTTAATGCTTATCACTGGGACCTGGTAAGCATTAATGTGTTTCCTTAACGTAGCCAGTTCAATATTCTTTCGTTGGACATCATGTTGGTTACGACACAGGCAATAGAATGTGCTCAATGCATTCGTGTTTTCGTCTGTCTGCTCTGTGTACACTGTCCACGATGTGTTCTTTGATCATTAGCTAACGAGTGGCTTATATTTTCAGCCCAAAGGACCTGAGAAGATGGAGGAGTTGGCTGTTTGGTTTTACAATCACACCGGAACGTTCCAACGTAACTTCCAACGTAACACTCTGAACACCACCCTTTGTCAAAACACGTTATATAGGACTTTGATCACAATGAGTGATCTTTTCAGTGTCCTCGTCGGAACACCATTGATTGCAAAACTGCTGTGGACTGCCTTTCACTCAAAGAAGACAGACGTCCTCAATATAAATTTAGCAATTTTCCATTACCTACAATACCTGCTGTCCCTGGTAGACCTTTGTCTCGTTTTTTACAACGTGTGGAAACATTTACAACTGGTTCGGTTTTTGTCTGTGTATGTACTCATAGGAGGGCCCATGAACTTATCCTTCATCTTTTTGGAGCGGTACATTGCTGTGATCATCCCACCTTCTACCCATTCTTGAAAAAGTACAGATGCAGGGAAGTTTGTGCGCTGTCGGTGTGGCTTTTGGCGGTGCCTCCTGCCCTGATCAAAGTTCTTTATGCAGAACACGGTATGTACGTGGCAATAGACACAGCAGCGTACACCGTATTGGGCCTCTTGGCGATTACCATGGTATGGTGCAACGTCGCTATTCTGAAAGCTCTCAGAACATCGGGGCCTGTAACTGATAAATTACATCCTGCCAAAAAGCGAGCTTTTCAAACTGTTGGCGCCATTTCAATCCTCACGTTGCTGTGTTACCTTTCAGTGGGTATATTGAGTTATTACAGATCTACTAAGAAAGTCGATTCCAATTGTGTACTGGTCCCTACTACCATATTCCTGGTATCTGTTGCTAGTATGGTGCATCCAATATTTTACTTGGCTGCTACAGGGAACCTCTTTTCATGTCCAAGACCGATAAAATTAAAGCAGCTAATTAAAGGGCTACATGGAGAACATAATTCAATTGAAATAGGATGAAAATCATGTTTTTATGGAATTAGGAAGTTGCTGTTGTAAAGTCTTTGCGCAGCAATTCTATGATTTAAGTACAAATGTGCTTTAAATGAAAAACAAATTGAATTATTAATGGACTGAAGTTCCGAACATGAAATACAAAAATATCATGTACTCATTCTCTTTTTAGGGTGATTACTCAAAGTCTTTGCATAATAGCAGTATTCTGGCGCTGTCACACCAAAATTGTGCCGGGGGCGAAAATGTTACCGCCTACGTAATCGAAACATTACGTCATCTTTCGACGCGATTATCCGTTGCCAGGCAGGTTTCAAAAAACGTTCGCGCTCATCAAGACGAAATAACATAATACAGATAAGACTTGTTTTTACTTTATATTTGTATTGCATTTAATTGTTTAATCAAATTTAGCTAGTAAACTGAGTGTTTAAAGTGTATCGTAGTTTATATTTGTATTGTATTTAATTGTTTAATCGAATCTAGCAAGTAAACTGAGTGTTTAAAGTGTATCGTAGTTTATATTTGTATTGTATTCAATTGTTTAATCGAATTTAGCTAATAAACTGAGTGTTTAAAGTGTAATATAGTTTATATTTGTATTGTATTTAATTGTTTAATCGAATTTAGCTAGTAAACTGAGTGTTTAAAGTGTATCGTAGTCTAGCTAGCTTGTGTTCATTTAATTTAGATAATAGACGTCATCGTTCGAATTGCCAGGCAGGTTTGGAGTTTTCGGTAAGATTTTCGCCAATAAACGTAGGCTACTCTAGTACAGTACAGAGTGTAGAGCGCTACTAATAAAAAATATATACACTACCGTTTAAAAGTTTGCGGTCACCCAGACAATTTCATGTTTTCCATGAAAACTATTCAACAGTTTTACATAATTGCACAAGGGTTTTCTATTCATAAATTTGCATTTAACACGATTAGCTTAACTATGTACAATTAGAAAACAGGATTGATGGTTGTTTGAGATGGAACTCTGTAGTGTGCATCAATGTCGATATTCGATTAAAAATCTGCCGTTTCCAGATTGAATAGTGATTTACAACATTAACAATGTCTAGACTATATTTCTGATAAATGTAATTTTATTTTCATTGGAAGAAAAAATAGCTATTTTTTGAAAAGAAAAAAATAGCTATTTTTTTGCCTGTCGAACTCCAATAGCTCACTCAGTGAAAGAGTGTAAAGAAACAGAAGAGGTTACTGCCGCAGCCGTACTCAAGGCCAGTGGAGAGAGACTGATGTAATGCAGAATTGAAATAGGGCAGTAAAAACATTGGCAGTTTATCACTAGTTTATCACCAGTTTATCAGCAGTTTATCACCCGTTTATCACTAGGCTACAACTAGGCTACAACAGCAATCACATTAGTTACCAAATGATGTGTTATGTTATCACATTATGTTATGCAATATTATAAAAGTGTGTTTCTACGGGCAATCATTTTTCCACCATAAAAAATAAATAAATATTACGTAAAGAGCATTCAAACAGACCAGTAGCAGGCAGAGCTAGGTATTGGAATTGTTGGTGTTAATATGGTTCTGTTCATGTACTTTTTTGAATTGCGTGTTATTTTTATTGAATCGTTGGCAATGGCTTTTCATTTTGAAAAGCCATGAACATTTTGATACATTGATGGGTCATATTTGTTTTATTTTAGACGTCTAATACGTAGGCCTACATGGCATTCAATCATTATCACACATGATTTATCATTGTTTAAAAGTGGTCACAATCTTTACTTCACTTTAAGAACAATTCGCTGTGATGCCTACATTGAATATCCCGCCATTCGATTTTTATTCCCCCGCTTTAACGTTGTCAATCGATAAATGGACATTATCAGTGGTTATCAGCCCCATATGGGCCAGCATGGTGCCTACTCTACCTGCTAGGCCACTGATATTGATAACCTTCGAAGCAGGGGGTTCATCATCAGTCACTGATGATGGGTCCAGAAGCATCAGTAGATGTATGTACACAGTAACAGTGATTTATTTATTATTTATTTATATCATTTATATGTATCTATTAGACCATAAAGACATCAACGCCTATCCAATGAGATTCTTCTAGCTGGGTTTGATGTGTCTCTAATAATAATAATAATAATCTCTGCAGTCCTGCAGGATCGTGCGACGGTCGTCCAGCCTGACTGAACACCTGTTGTTTTGACAGACCTTTGGTGGAATCACATCAGAGGCCCCAGAGAGTTGTTAGAAGCGTTCATCTTATTTGCACGACGTGATTTGTAATGATTGAGTGTCCCACAGACACTTTAGGTAAATAAGTAAGGGTTCACAAACTTGCTATAAAATCACAGGACCGAGGCATTTATCTTGGCCATATAGCATCAACCCCCGGTACCTGGTAAGTGTTGTGATAGATACCGTTATGTTAGCTATGGTGTTAATTTATGTTACTGAATAGGGATGTATAAATAGTACCAACTTAAGAAACCACGGTTTTCCTTCTAAAATAGCCTAATTGTATATGGTTTCCAATATTTTCAGCCCGGAACAATCTAAAGAGATGGAGAACACGACTCACATGTTTTCCAATGGCAAGGAATCTGCCGAAAATAATGGGACAGTCATTTGCGCGGGCAATATATATAAGTCTTATCTCGCAATAACTGACATTCTTATTATTTTGATTGGACAACCTGTGATTGCAAAACTGCTGTGGACCGCCTTTCACTCAAAGAAGAATGATATCCTCAACATCAATTTGGCTCTCTTTCACAACATCCAATACCTGCTAACCGCTATACACGTGTGTATCATTTATTTAAACAGGGAACTCAATTCACAAATTATTTCTTTCATAAGTGTGTATCTTCTCATAGGAGGGCCGATGAATTTAGCCTTCATCTGTTTAGAAAGGTACATTGCTGTGATCTATCCCACCTTCTACCCACTGTTAAAAAAGTACAAATGTAGGGAGGGTTGTGCTCTGTCAATGTGGTTTGTAGTGCTGCCCACTGCCACGATTGAAGCTTTATCGGATAGATTGAATGTCGTAAGTAATATAATAGACTTCATTGCGTACACCATACTGGGCCTCATGGGGATAGTAATGGCATGGGTCAACATCGCCATTCTGAAGGCCCTCAGAACTTCGGGGCCTGCGACTGATAAATTACATCTTGTCAAAAAGCGAGCTTCTCAAACTGTGTGTGGCATTGGGTTAATTTCAATGATATGTTACACTCCAGTGGGTGTGTGTGTTTTATTTGCATTTATTAACGGACCCGATTCAATTTGTTTAGCAATTCCAGCCCTCATATTACTGGTGTCTGTTGCTAGTGTTGCGCATCCCTTATTTTACCTGTCGACCACAGGGAACCTGCCTTGCCGAAGATCGTCACCAACTCAGTAGCAACACTGCTTACTGCTAATGTTCTCTATAAAGAGCCGAGTATACTGATCCTTTGAAACACTATCCGTGTACAATTCATTCATAGCTTATAGGTTTAAACCTTAACATTGGCAAATTTAGAGAACCAATGGAAGCGGTCATGTGAGTATTTTTGTTTTGTATAATATTATAATATCACGTAGGCCTATGCCCAAATGTTCCAAAATGCGTAATGTGAAAGAGCTAAAAAGTGTTGTGTGGGTAAGATATATAACATAATATGTAGCATCTCTGCATTAAAATATCAGAAAACGACTAGTCCTTTGTATTACCATTTATTTTGTTGTGTGAGTTGAATGTTCTAATTTACAACAATGTTCATAAACAGAGAATGCCGTAGTTTTCTTCTGGGTGACGGGCAGCAGGTCAATGACGGGGTGCTTTGTATTTCGCCTGTTGGAGGGGCCCAGATGTACAAAAGGCAATGTAAAGTAATGACCAACATTGGCTCTATAGGGAGGAGTTCCGTTGCTGACCGTCTCCTCGGCAGCAATACACTGCTGGACACACAGGACTCATACTGTCATCTTATGCGTCTGTTTCGTAGCATGAATATCTGTTAAATATCCAATAGCTTTCTTGATTTTTAATGGTCTTTTAAAGACTGTGACACAGACCGAGAAAGACCCAGATGCAGACAATTAAGACCTTTTCTGTTTCCATATGCTTGACAACGCTGGAATAGCCTCAGCTTGGATCTGGTGATGGCCGAACAAACTTTGATAACTGTACGTAATAAGGCTGAGGAGTTATGGGTCTTTCAAGTTTAATTGGAAGCTATAGCGCCCCCTATGGCCAATTTTGGATGGAGTTTGGCAAGGTTAACCTGACCTATGCTTCTTTAAGTTTACAAGGTTTGGTGAGGATTGACTCAACTGACATTGATTGGCCTAATTTGGACGTCCAGCCGCCATATTGTTACACGTTCTGGGTTTCCTATTTTGCTAAACATAAGGAGAGACGTAAGTCTGCAGGATTTAATGACTGTAGGTGAAAGGGGTCAGGAAATATGGCCGCCCAAAGTTTGCATTTTCAGTTAGTTGTTATAGCGCCCCCTATGGCCCGATGTGGATACAATTTGGAAAGGTTCCTCTTGACTCGTGTGCCTTTGACCACCAATTAGGATTATGATGGGGTTACATTTTGGCCTTAAATTCAATTTCTAAGATTTTGAGCCTCTGGCAGACATGTTGTTTTGTTAATCGAGTTCATCTTTCTTGAGCAGTTATAACTTTGGTCCCCAACAATCACTAATCATTCCCTAACCCTAACACTAACGATTACAATAGGTTGCCTCACACTTTGTGCTTGGCCCCCTTATAATAATAATCTCTGCACACCTGCAGGATCGTGCGACGGTCGTCCAGCCTGACTGAACACCTGTTGTTTTGACAGGCCTTTGGTGGAACCACATCAGAGGCTCCAGAGAGTTGTTAGATGCATTCATTTTATTTGCACTAAGTGATTTGTCTTGTTTGAGTGTCCCACAAACATATTAGGTAAATAAGTAAGGTTTCATTAACATGCTATAAAATCACAGGACCGAGGCATTTATCTTGGCCATATAGCATCAACCCCCGGTACCTGGTAAGTGTTCTGATTGAAACTGTTATCATGGTTATGGTGTTCATTTATGTTATTGAATAGGGATGCATAAATAGTACCAAATTAACAAGCCACGGTTTTCCTTCTAAATTAGCCTAATTGTATATGGTTTCTAATATTTTCAGCCCAGAACAATCAAAAGAGATGGAGAATACAACTTACATGTTTTCCAATGGCGCGGAATCAGCCGGAAATAATGTGACAGTCGTTTGCACAACCAAACTATATCAGACTTGCATCACCATAAGTAACATTCTTAGTATTTTCATTGGACAACCTTGGGTTGCAAAAATGCTGTGGACCACCAGGATATCCTTAATATCAATTTGGCTCTTTTTCACAACATCCAATACCTGCTAATTACTATACACATGTGTATGATTTATTTATACGGGGAACTCAATTCACAAATTGTTTCTTTCATAAGTGTGTATCTTCTCATAGGAGGGCCGATGACTTTATCCTTCATCTGTTTGGGGCGGTACATTGCTGTGATCCATCCCGCCTTCTACCCACTGTTGAAAAGGTACAGATGGAGAGAGGGTTGTGTGCTCTCGATGTGGTTTATTGTGTTGCCCACTGCCACGATTAAAGCTTTTTCAGATAGATTGAATATCGAAAGTAATGTCATACCCTTCATGGTGTCCACCATACTATGCCTCGTGGCGATTGAAATGGCATGGGTCAACATCGGCATTCTGAAGGCCCTCAGAACTTCGGGGCCTGCGACTCATAAATTGCATCCTGCCAAAAAGCGAGCTTCTCAAACTGTGTGTGGCATTGCGTTCATTGCAATAATATGCGTTCAGGATTTAATGATTATAGATGAAAGGCGTCAGGAAATATGGCAGTCCAAAGTTTGCATTTTCAGTTAATTGTTAAAGCAACCCCTAAGGCCCAATCTGGTTAACATTTTGAGAGATTCCTCTTGACGCTTGTTCCTTTGATTACACCAAGTTTGATTATAATGGGGTCAAGTTTTGGCCTTAAGTTCAATTTCTACGATTTTGAGCCTCCGGCAGCCATGTTGTTTTGTTAATCGAGTTCATCTTTCTTGAGCAGTTATAACTTTGGCCCCCAACAATCACTAATCCCTCCCTAACCCTAACCCTAACACTAACGATTACAACAGGTTGCCTCACACATTGTGCTTGGCCCCCTTATAATAATAATCTCTGCAGTCCTGCAGGATCGTGCGACGGTCGTCCTGCCTGACTGAACACCTGTTGTTTTGACAGGCCTTTGGTGGAACCACATCAGAGGCCCCAGAGAGTTGTTAGAAGCATTTGTCTTATTTGCACGACGTGATTTATATTGATTGAGTGTCCCACAAACATATTAGGTAAATAAGTAAGGTTTCATCAACTTGCTATAAAATCACAGGACCAAAGCCTTGGCTTTACAGCAACAACCACGATGCCTGGTAAGTATTCTGATTGAAACTGTTATCTTGTTATGGTGTTCATTTATGTTATTGAATAGGGATGCATACATAGTACCAACCTAAGAAACCACAGTTTTCCTTATAAAACAGCCTAATTGTATATGGTTTCTAATATTTTCAGCCCAAAACAATCAAGAGATGGAGAACACGACAAACATGATTTCCAATGGCACAGAATCTGCCGGAAATAATGGGACAATCTTTTGCGCAAGCGAAATATGTCAAACTTACATCACAATAAGTGAAATTCTTAGTATTTTCATTGGACAACCTGTGATTGCAAAACTGCTGTGGACCGCCTTTCACTCAAAGAAGAAGGATATCCTGAACATCAATTTGGCTCTTTTTCACAACATCCAATACCTGCTAACCACTTTACACGTGTGTTTAATTTATTTAAACTGGGAATTCAAATCACGAATAGTTTATTTCATAAGTGTGTATCTTCTCATAGGAGGGCCGATGAATCTATCCTTCATCTGTTGGGAACGATACATTGCTGTGGTCCATCCCGCCTTCTATCCACTGTTAAAAAGGTACAGATGTAGGGAGGGTTGTGCTCTGTCAATGTGGTTTGTAGTGCTGCCCACTGCCACGATTAATGCTTTTTCGGATGAATTGAATATCAAAAGTTATGTCATACCCTCTATGGTGTACACCGTACTGTGCCTCATAGCAATTGAAATGGCATGGGTCAACATCGCCATTCTGAAGGCCCTCAGGACTTCAGGGCCTGCGACTCATAAATTACATCCTGCCAGAAAGCGAGCTTTTCGAACTGTGTGTGGCATTGTGTTCATTGCAATGATGTGTTACACTCCATTGGGTGTGGGTTTTTTATTCTTATTTTTCTCCGGACCTGATTCAACTTGTTTTTTAGTTCCTGCCATCATATTACTGGTGTCTGTTGCTAGTGTTGCGCATCCCATATTTTACCTGTCAACTACAGGGAACCTGCCTTGCCGAAGATCGTCAGCGACTCAGTAACGACACTGCTTACTGCTAATGATATATTTTCTATAAATAGCTGAGCAAACTGCCCCTTTGAAACACAATTCATGTACAATTCATTTATAGCTTATAGGTTTAAACCTTAACATTTGGAAATTTTGAGAACCAATGGAAGCGGTCATGTGAGTATTTTTGTTTTGTATAATATTATAATATCACGTAGGCCTATGCCCGGATGTCCCAAAATGCGTTATACGAAAATAACTCAAATGTGTTGTAAGATGTACAACATAATATGAAACATTTCTGCATTAAAATATCGGAAAATGACTAGTCCTTTGTTCTACCTTTTTTTTGTTGTTGTGTGAGTTAAATTTTTCTAATTTCCAACAATGTTCATACACAGAAAATGCCGTAGTTTCCTTCATAGTAACGACCTGTTACATTCGGCATGTCAATGACGGGGTGCTTTGTATTTCGCCTGTTGGAGAGGCCCGGATGTGCAAAAGGCGATGTAAAGTAATGACCAACATTGGCTCTATAGGGAGGAGTGCTGCTGCTGACCGTCTCCTCGGCAGCAACACACTGCTGGACACACAGGACGCATACTGTCATCTTGCGCGCCTAGTTCGCCACGTAAGACCGCTGTAATTCAGAGTGTGAACATCTGTTCAATATCCAATAGCTTACTCGATTTTTCACAGCCTTTTTAAAGACTGTGATGCAGACAATAAAGACCCAGGCGCAGACGATTAAGACCTTTTTTGTTTCCATATCGTTGACAACGCTGGATTAGCCTCAGCTTGGATCTGGTGATGGGTGAACAAACTTTCATTACTGTACATCAAAAAGATGTGGAGTTATGAGTCTTTGGAGTTTAATTTATTGCCGTAGCACCTCCTGTGGTCCATTTTGGATGGGGTTTTGCCTTGTTAACCTTTGACCTATGCTTATTTAAGTAGACCAAGTTTGGTGAGGATAGACTCAAGGTGGCCCCGCCTTTGGCACCTAACATTTATTTTGGCTTACTTGACTCATGTGCCTTTGACTGCACCAAGTTCGATTATGATCGGGTACAATTTTTGCCGTTAAGTTCAATTTGGATGATTATGAGCCTACGGCAGCCATGTTGTTTCGTCAATCGAGTTCATCATCTACTTGAGCAGTTATAACTTTGGCCCCCAACAATCACTAATCCCTCCCTAACCCTAACCCTAACACTAACGATTACAGTAGGTTGCCTCACACTTTGTGCTTGGCCCCCTAATAATAATAATCTCTGCAGTCCTGCAGGATCGTGCGACGGTCGTCCAGCATGACTGAACACCTGTTGTTTTGACAGGCCTTTGTGGAACCACATCAGTGATTTGTTTTGTTTGACTGTCCAACAGACACTTTAGGTAAATAAGTAAGGTGTCACCAACTGGCTATAAAATCACAGGACCAAGGCCTTTATCTTGGCCATATAGCAACAACCACCGATACCTGGTAAGTATTCTGATTGAAACTGTTATCTTGTTATGGTGTTCATTTATGTTATTGAATAGGGATGCATACATAGTACCAACCTAAGAAACCACGGTTTTCCTTCTAAAATAGCCTAATTGTATATGGTTTGTAATATTTTCAGCCTGACTGAACACCTGTTGTTTTGACAGGCCTTTGGCGGAACCACATCAGAGGCCCCAGAGAGTTGTTAGATGCGTTTGTCTTATTTGCACGACGTGATTTGTTTTGTTTGACTGTCCAACAGACACTTTAGGTGAATAAGTAACTGTCTATAAATCACAGGACTGAGGCATTGATCTTGGCCATATAGCATCAACCAATGATACCTGGTAAGTGTTCTAATTGAAACTGTTATGCTAGTTAATGTGTTAGATTATGTTACTGAATAAATATTATAAATAGTACCAACTTCACAATACCAACTTTAGCCACCATGGTTTTCCTTCTAAAATAGCATAAATGTGTTTGGTTCTTCATATCTTCAGCCCTTAACAATCGAAAGACATGGAGATTACCACTAACGTGTTTTCCAATGGCACGGAATCTGCCCGACGTAATGGGCCATCAACCCAATGTCTGGGCCATACATACTGGATTTCCGTTGCAATAAGTGACCTTTCGTGTATCTTCATTGGACAACCTGTGATTGCAAAACTGCTATGGACCGCCTTTCACTCAAAGAAGACGGACGTCCTCAATATCAATTTGGGTCTCTTTCACAACTTCCAATACCTGCTAACCACTATACACTTGGGTTTCATATATCAATTTAACAAGGATCCAAGTTTAAAAATTGTTTCTTTCATAAGTGTGTATCTTCTCATAGGAGGCCCGCTGACTTTATCCTTCATCTGTTTGGGGCGGTACATTGCTGTGATCCATCCCGCCTTCTACCCACTGTTGAAAAGGTACAGATGTAGGGAGGGTTGTGCTCTGTCAATGTGGTTTCTAGTGCTGCCCACTGCCACGATTAAATACTTTTTAATTGAATTCAAAATTAGCAATCAGATTGTAATAGACTACATGGTGTACACTGTAATGTTCCTCATGCTGATTGTAATAGCATGGTGCGAACACGCTATTCTGAAGGCACTCAGAATCTCGGGGCCTGCGACTGATAAATTACATCCTGCCAAAAAGCGAGCTTTTCAAACTAACCGTGCCATTGCAATCATTGCATCGATGTGTTACATTCCAGTTGGTGGATTAATTTCATGCACATTGATAAAAGGAAATGAAACAATTTGTTCAACAATTCCTGCCATCCTATTCCTGGTATCGATTGCTAGTGTTGCGCATCCCATATTTTACCTGTCAACTACGGGGAACCTGCCTTGCCTAATCATCACAGATTCCATAAGAAACTGGCGTCATGTGGCGTCAGGTGGTGAAGCGGGTTGGCTGGTAACCGGCGGGTCGCTAGTTCAATCCCCCGGCTCCTCCTAGCCAAGCGTCGAGGTGTCCCCGAGCAAGACACCTCACCCTGACTGCTGCTGCTGACGAGCTGGCTGTCGCCTTGCATGGTAGTCACCGCCGTCATGCATACATTGACACCAGAGTGTAAATGTGTGCATGAATGGGTGAATGTTGTAATGTTCAACGTGTACAGCGCTTTGAGTGGCCACTGGTTCTTAAAGCGCTACATAAAAGCAATTTATTGACCATAAGAAAAAACACTGCTAATGATATATTCTCTATAAAGAGCTTAGAGTGTAGATCCTTTGGAACACAATTGAAGTACATTCAACATGCATTTACATAACATGTATAACTTATAGGTATACATCTTTTCATTGGCACTTTTAGAGAAACAATGGAAGCTGTCCTGTGATTCTTTTTTACCATATTATAATATCATGTAGGCCTATGCCCAGAGGTCCCAAAAGGCTGAATGGGAGAAGAGTTTGAATGTAATTAGTTATTAATGCCACAGCCATTTGTCGGCTATTAGTGTGCCGGCCTCTGTATGAGCCTATTGAGATTTTAGCCTGGCTTACTCAAATCTTTCTTACAGCACCCTATTAAAGGCATAAGAAGTAACATTTCTGCTTTAAAATATCTTAAAACTACAATTCCTTTGTTATACTTTTTTGTTATTACATTATCCAAATTGTTTCCAAAAAATGTCAACCTAAGAGAAATCCGTAGTTTCATTCAGGGTAACGTCCTGTTACATTCGGCAGCAGGTCAATGACGGGGTGCTTTGTATTTCGCCTGTTGGAGAGGCCCGGATGTACCATAGCCAATGTAAAGTAATGACCAACAATTGCTCTATAGCAGGGGTCTCAAACTCGCGGCCCGGGGGCCAATTGAGGCCCACCGGATGATATTTTATGGCCCCCTACTTGACATCAGAGTTTAGTGTTAGTGCGGCCCCCGTGTTGTTGTCAAACGCACATTTTTGCTGAGTCGCTTGCCATGCTTTTTTATCACTTGTGATAGACCAGATGTCCCGGTTTTGCCGGGACAGTCCCAATTTTGAGTTGCGTGTCCTGAGTCCCGACAAAAGCCAAAGGACACTAAAATGTCCCAGTTTCCACCAACCATTATGAAACGTCCCCTGTTGTCAGCGATTACATAGCCAACGTGATCTAATTACAGCCCAATCATTATCTTAGATTGGGTCTGTTGTGCTACTTTTTCTTGTGGAATACTTGATGTGGCCCAGCCTGACCCAGACTCTACCTCCAGCGGCCCCCAGGTAAGTTGAGTTTGTGACTCTATAGGAGGGAGTACCGCTGCCAACCGTCTCCTCGGCAGGAACACACTGCTGGACACACAGGACTCATACTGTCATCTTAAGCGTCTAGATCGCTGTAGTTGTTGAGTGTTGAATATCCAATATCTTTCTAACTTAACAAATTGACACCACTTGTGACCCTTCTGTCAGCTAGCACCAATTATGTTGGAAACACTATAAGTGTGAAGTAATATTTTAAATTTAGGGTAGTCGACTCATCTAATTCTGGGAGTTATTGTTACATTACTTATGCAATTTCATTCAAATTAATTTGCATAACGTGACTAAACGTAACCTGAATACAATGATAAAACATTGACCTGTCCGTGAACATGAGTTCGGTCTGAGTCATGTCAGATACCTTTTCACAGCCAATGGGGGTAAGGACAACAACTTCAATTATGTTTGAACCGGCCGGATCCGGTCGGGAGAGAGACGGAAGATACGTCTAAACGCGGATAATGGTGAAAATACAATTTCCTTTGTAACGTTTGGATTTTTATCACATTTATTTTTTATAACTGACTGTTATTATCTCAACCAACGGAGCTGGCATTCACTTTGCTCTGAATGCATTATCTTTTGCAGGTTGTATTTAACTTACATGCCACAGGGGCCATTAATGAGACAGAATATATGTATATCTATATATATATATATATATATATATATATATATATATATATATATATATATATATATATATATATATATATATATATAGCAAAGCAGAACTTGTAGCCAGCTTATTTAAGCTGTTTAACAGTTCATGTTAAGGTCTCTCTCTCTCTCTCTCTCTCTCTCTCTCTCTCTCTCTCTCTCTCTCTCTCTCTCTCTCTCTCTCTCTCTCTCTCTCTCTCTCTCTCTCTCTCTCTCTCTCTCTCTATTTCTCTCGCTCTCTCTCTCTATTTCTCTCGCTCTCTCTCTCTCTGTCTAGTCCTATTTGACTAAACACCTGCCGTTTCGATAAGCCTTTTGTAGGTCCACAGTATCACCTATCAATTGTTCATTTTTCTGATGCCTGAGTTACACCTTACATATATATATACGCCTTGTATGTAAATCTCACTTGTTAAATCACAACTTGAAGTGGTTTGTTTTGTTTGATTGTCCCACAGTCACTAGCCTGTAGGTAAATGGATGAGCTGTGATCCACTTGCTATAAAATCATAGGACTGACTGGAACCTTCAGGAAACTTCGCCAATACCTGGTAAGCAAAACATTCATTTATAAATATAGTCATTATGTTAGTTATGACCATGAATCAGCCCTCAACTGTTTTGGCCTATCCCTGACTTGTGTGCGGTTTCTAATATTTTTTAGACCCACAATCTGGAGTTGGAGGACATGGAAGACTTATTTGACAACGACACAGTTAAAAATAATGAAAACTACCACTTCACAGTTGTTATCACAACGCTTGATATTTCTACGGTTCTCATTGGACTACCGGTGATTGCAAAGCTGCTGTGGACGACCTTCCACTCAAAGAAGACTGATGTCCTCAATATCAATTTGGCATGTTTTCACACCCTTCAAAACATGCTTTCCCTGTTACAAATAATTGTAATTTTGATTAACATTGATGACCATACCAAAATGACTAGGTTTTTATTTGTGTATGTACTCATTGGAGGGCCAATGAATCTATCCTTCATCTGTTTGGAGCGGCACATTGCTGTGATCCATCCCGCCTTCTACCCACTGTTGAAGAAGTACAGATGCAGGGAGGGTTGTTCGCTGTTGGTGTGGCTTTTGGCGGTGCCTCCTAGCCTAATGAAAGCCCTTTCTGAGGACCTCCATACTTCAATGGAACAGGGGTCAATGGACATTGTAGCGTACACCATTTTGTGCCTTGTGGTGATTGTAATGTTATGGTCCAACATCGCCATTCTCAACGCTCTCAAAAACTCGCCGTCCTCCACTGATAAACAACATCCCGTCAAAAAGAGAGCTTTTCAAACAGTCCGAGCGATATTCATTGCATCGTTTCTGTGTTACATCCCAGCGGGTATAATGTTTAGGTATAAGACTGTAGCGAGAGTCTCCTCTTGTATAATTTCTCCTTTCTGTATATTCCTCGTCACTGTCGCTAGTGTGGTGCATCCCATGTTTTACCTGTCAGCTACAGGGCAGCTGTTTCCATGTTTAACACCGACAAAGTGAGATAGGCCTATTTATCTTTATATCTGAAATGGAGGTTATTCCTCCTCCATCCTTCTTAGTTTTAGTCAATCTTTTATTTTATCTTTTCAGAATACATTGTTTTGTTTATTCACGTTTTCTTGCCAACATCGCCTGGTTCCTCCTTTGAGAGTGATTGATCGCCCACCGTAACCATCCTGTTGAAACAGGATATGCCGCTTTTCCACCGCACATGTAGCTCGACTCGACTCGACTCGACACGACACGACTCGACACGGTAGCAGCACGGGTCGTTTTCCACCGCAAATAGTACCTCCGGGACGTGGGCGGGGTCGGCTGCGCGAAAGGGCCGTGACGTATTTTTGTACGCGACGCAAACAACACCTACGCAACCCACACATGGACAGAACCCACATAACAACAATGGAGGACATCGATGCGATGGTATTCGTGTTTGTATTATTAGCTGGCATGTTGAAGAAGTTGAAGAAGTGGAATATGTTGGCTGCGGCGCTGCTATGGCTGTTACCAGCATGGTTGCCATGTCGCTCTCGTGACTTCGTCACACTCTCTGGCCAATCAGTGGCCGGCCGTCTGCCGACATCACCTTTTAGCATCGGCTCACCTCGCTTGGAACCTAGAGCGAGGCGGTACTAAAAAAAGCAGCCACTCTAGGTACCAGATACCATGTTTTCGCGGTGGAAACGGCAAAAATGCAAGCTGAGTCGAGTCGAGTCGAGCTGGTACCATGCAGTGGAAAAGCGGCATTAGACTTGGTTTACTTTAATTTGCCCATTGAAGGGGTAGACCAAATGTCAGATATTCCCTTTAATATATTATTTTTCCTCACAATTCTTTCTGCGAGGACGTCTATAACGAATGCCATATGAAGATTATTTTCACCCAAAATTGGCGCATTATAAAAAATACACAAAAAAGTATGTATTTATGCATGTTTAATGTTTTTGGAATAAAGTCTAAGGTGTTCAAAAGTTTAAAGTAATTTATTTACATTCACTTACATTTCTATTTACACATTTCTTGTCAATTGACATTGACACTTACAGGTAAACATTTTGGAAGCTGTCTTTGTGCTGGTAGGCTCATTTAGTTTCATTTAGCCACTGATATGCCCCTCTCTGCCTGTAGTCAAATATTAGTCTGCTGACCAGACCGAGGGGTCTTGACATTTTATATAGCCTTAGGCTTAGTAGGCCAATGGCCATTCATTCCAACATGTGTGGTTTCCATTGCTGTTGGCTGGGTTTTCCACAATAAATTCCTTTAATCACGGGCATTTTGAATTGCATGGGTCCCCAGAAGAAAATAAGCTATACACGCTGACTAAAGGAAACATTGTGACGGCCCCTAACAAGGAACCCAACTGCACTACAGCGCCGCACCACACGAGGGCGCTGTGTCCTTCGTCGCGCAGGATCACCCCAATGATCACTTTTACATAGGACAGAGTGAGAACAAAAACAATCCAGGCACACACCTGTTGAGCAGAAGACAAGATGTGTGAACCTCATTGCATGCGTGCATTCAAATGCGATGGAAATAATGGCTCTCAATCGAAATGCTGTAATAGCAGGTTATGCCATATTTTCCATAAACAATATACGGTAACATGTGAAGGTAATTAAATACTGGTGATTCTGGTTAACCGGCATATTTGATTAAAGAAAACGGCACAGAAATCACAGTTTTACACTGCTAAAGCATTAATCAGAAAATAATTAACTTATGACCCCTATTTCACCACCAGGTACGAGGTTGATTAGTTATTAGATAAAGCCTCTCCTATCTGGGAGTGTCCACCCGGATGTAGGATGAAGCGATTCAGCCTCCCAGTTGGTGCAGTCCATCAGGTTGGTCATCTATCCATCCTACACCTGGGAGAACGCTCCCACTTATGATGTCCCCCGGTGAACGCTGACCCACCAGCCATCACGCCTGGTGGTAACGTAGGGGTCCTTTATAGCAGAGCAACAGAGTACAAGAGGCCCTGAAACAACGTTGGACTCACGATGAGGACCACTCCCGAGGTGTCGTGGACCAGCAGCGGACAGGGACTCAGTGCAGCCATGCTCACGATGTACGCTGCAACACCGGTGCCCAAACACGTAAGCACTCCCATCGACAGCAGCGACCTACGTGTGCAGAAACAAACCTCTCATTTGCTGTTTGCGTTCTCTTGGATTGATTCGTCATTACACAGAAATCGTAGTGTTGACACCAGTGTGTGATGTGGTTTAGCGATTACAAGCCATTTCAAAATCAACACTATGGTGAACTGACACGTTTTTGATGTGCGTCCATATTCTGAAGCCAGACGCATGATGGTTCAGCGTACCAGTTAATAGTCATAAAATGCTACCACAAGTGGATCTGGCTCTACCTTATCGGGATGAAAACGGCGATGAAGCAGGCCAGCGGGTTGGCCACGGCGGCCGTGGTGGCGGACAGGTGATAGGCTCTGTTCCCGTAGGGCAGGCACGAGTAGGACTGCACGGACGGCACCACCACGTTGGTCAGGGCGTTGACCCACGCAAGGATGCCAAAGATGTACAGCACCTCCCTCGCGCTGTAGGCCCCCGTGCCGAAGCCGCTCCTGGGCTCAGCGTTGACCACTCTGAACGGATCCGTCCTCACGGCGCCCCTCTCGGAAGCCTGTGACCGGCCGTGGGTGGCCTTGACGCCATTTGTGTAGTCGCCGTTGCGGCGTTCCCGGGCCACGGCCGGGTGGTGGTTGAGGAGCAGGAACGCCGCCAGGCACACCAGCATCATGGCGCTCAGGAAGTAGAAGAAAACCTCCGGCGAGAAGTTGGCCGGCTGATACCGGGCCTCCAGCTCGGTGGCGGCGGCGGCGGCGGCGGTGCGGTTGGGCGCCCACGCGGCGGCGGTGACGTTGACGCAGTCCACAACCCCGACCCCCTGCACCAGGGCCACCAGTGCCGGCAGCAAGCCGCTCAGGCCCTCACCGATGTAGTACGTGGTGAGGTACTGCGGCTTGAGGCGCATCATGAAGGGCAGGAAGGTGACGGAGGAGGTGCAGTCCACGGTGGACAGGAAGAAGGTGAGCACCAGCAGAGCCACGCTGCGCGGGGCGCCCGCCACCACCGTGGTCTCCTTCCAGAAGAGGGCCAGCAGGAGGGAGGCCACGGCGCCCAGGCCGATGATGAAGTAGATGACGGCCGTCTCGTTGAGCTTCCCCGGCTGGAAGCGGTGCATGAGGGTGACGAAGAGGGGCCCCACGTTGGCCATCTGGATGAGCACCGACAGGTAGGAGGGCAGGTACCAACCCTCGGGGATCTGGGGCACCAGCAGGGGCAGCTCCACCCACAGACCGTTGATGGACACCCAGGAGCCCATGCCCAGCAGGCAGGCCAGTATGTGGGTGAACAGGGACATGCTGAAGGAAAAAGGTCCCTTCGAGTGAAGCACAACTTTCCTAAAAGATGGGAGGAAAATACATTTTGTTCGTTGGGGGTTGAGGGCATCTTGCCAAATGATGCATAAGGGTACACCTGCGGACACTGGGGATTGAATCTAGTACCTTTTCGCTGGGAGTAGGCGACCGGAACATCAGGCTTTCCTGCATAATACAATGCATGTGTCCACGGTACCCCAGGCTGCACAAGGATTGCGGTGAGGAAAGGCCGGTTCTCAGTAGTGTGTCTACTTGCGGATTTGCCAGCTTACAAGTCTTATTCTCCAAAGGCCGAACTCCCAAGATTGGACTTTGTATTCAGAAACGTCTTTCACGGTCTTTCGTTGACCTGCTGTAACATAAGCCTAAATGTGGAACTGCTTATTTTCAGTAATTGGCAATTATCGTTATAAGCTTGAATAACAAATGACTGGTTGGGGCGCCCTGGTAGCTAACCGGCTAGAGCATTACCCGGGTTAATGGGATGCATTAAGCGCACCATTAAAGGCTTAGTCCTTTTTCGCAGTGCTGCGGGTTCGATTCCCGCCCATGGTCCTTGCCTGCATGTACTCCCATACCTTCCAGTCTAACTCACTCTATCTTGAATGATTAAAGCGTAAAGAAATGCAAAAAGATGAAGAGAAAATGACAAAAAGAATGATCTGACTTGAAAGTTCTTAAGAAACAATATACATATGGCTGACAACCTCAAGGAAAGTAAAGTAAACATTATCAAAATGTGACCCATCAACAAACTTAAGTTAATATGTAAGCAAACAGTTGTATAAAAGGGTGTTTCCTCTTTCTCTAAATGATTAATTTGCATGTGCTGTCGCGTTAAGATGTCCCGTGTATGAGGCTTTACAGTCACAGAAGAGGCGGGGACGTCGTGATCCACCAACTCTTCTAACTGAATAATACTATAGGGATTCGTATTGGTTTACGTGTGATGCAAAATCCGAAAAGTCTTTAATGACAAACCATATATTTGAACCAATGTAGACAAGACTTGGATTAAGATGGTTTTGTCCGTTTGGGAACCTTGCAAACTTTTGAAAAGTTTATAGCCATCTGCTATGACGGGGTAATGTTCAGCAGTGTTATACAACCTAAGAACACGTCTGAGCAGGCATTGTTTGTGGAAATCATGAAGGAAATCATGCTGTGAGAGCTTTTGAAAACACTATTATGTCACAGCTCGGAAATCATAGCATGCACATCTGGCAATGGAACGTGAAAAATATATGAAAAGTTATAGAAAGGGTTTTTAACCTTTAAGTGCGCAAAATTGTCAATTTAAAATGTTCTATTTAAAGGTTATATTTGTGTCTCACTAAAAATACTATCGTGAATTTCAAAAATTCTTCTTGCAAAGGATTAGCAGGTTGCAACACAGCATCTATCAACTTCCATATTAACATTTATACCATGTAATACCTGGGCTGCGCTTCTGTGACGTTATAATCACAGAACCGTCAAGTTAAAAAAAACAAGGCAGTATCTCTTGTCGGGCAAACACTCACCGTGGCTCGACAGAAGCTCAGCAAACCGACATCTAAAATCACATTCCCCCGGACTCTGAGCCAAGTTTATAACGGTGAGGGAGGGGGGGACGTTGATCAACCAACCATGACACAGGTCTGCAATATGCCCTCCCCCCCTGATACATTGACAAACAGAGAGACACACATCACATGTTGTGATTCGTAACCAGCTTCTTTGTTTTTTTAACAAAAAAAACCCATCTTTGACTAGTCAAAGGTTTATAGCATCTGGAGGTTTTCTTGACCCCCCCCCCCAGGCCGGTCATGGGAGCAGAGGCTTAAAGTTTTCAGTTCCCCTTTCCTGTATACGTACTTATCGGATATAAACCAAACAAGTTGTTTCTGTTGTGGTGTGGGCTTTAGGGAAAAGTATACATTTGTATTATCTATCTATGTGATTCCTGCAAGAGGGAATCACAAGATGGAGAGGCCTCCATCTTTTATGTAGCATTTTTATTTGATTTTATTAAAAACTAGAATGTAGTTAACAAAGTGGATCAATACTGAAATTCTTCTATATGGGTAAAAAACAAAATAATAGCTTAACTTGAGTTAATTGCCTGAAAAATATAGTACGATTGAGTAGATACCTTTTCATAAGCACATACTTTGCGGAAATGTCCATTCTCAGAAGAAAAAAAAAAAAATAAATTATAAGAAGCCAAGAGATTAATGTGGGCTAATGACAAGAAACCAAAATGGGGAGCTGGATACCCGTCGATTGGATTTAGCTTAAAAATCATATTTGGAAAATAGTTAACAGAAATGGATTTGGATTGGTATCAATAAAAAGATCAGTTTCATCTTTGAAAGTTACTTGGTTTAATCAGTTTCACTATTTCGATTTAGTGAACAGAATCGTAAACAAACCACATGATGGCAGTAGCATACATCAGTCAGGACATAAAATACACAATGTAATGGCTTTGGCTGGTTTAATTTCGACAGCAAGGAGATGGAGGGGGCTAGAGACATTTGAAAGACATTACAATTTATTCTTCCTGATACATCGTTATCCTAAGTTCCCTGGGCTCTCATGAGTGTCACAACATTGTACAGTTTAATACGTTTGCCATATTGTAGCAATAAATCAAACCTAATTGAATACTAGAAGATGAGGCGTACCATTTGTTCTCAAATAACCTTTTGTTTCTTTTAAAAAATTAGCCCTTTCCTCAGATGACTAGCAATGGAAGGAGTGTTGATAGCTATGTAGTAGCTAACCAATACCTTTAGGCACATTGAGATTCTTATCTTCACAAACCCGGACAAACATGGGCTGGGTAAAGGTTCATTATTCACTCAGCGAAATCATGATCCCTTCAAAACTCATTAGGACTTTCATGATGGTGTCAATGTTGAACTGAATTTTTTACAATCTATGTACTTTAAAAAAAAAAGAACTTTTTTGCAGATGATTTCACTTATGGCAACAATAATAATAATCTGTTACAGTTCATAAAAAAAAATCCAACTAAGAACAAAAAAAATTACAATTTCATCTGCAATCAATCAGTTACATGGTAAATCAAACAATGAAGCCTTTACCAAACAAATCAAGAACATTCCTTGTAGTAAAGTAACTATGACAATCTGTTCAGGTTTATCAACGGTAGCAGCATATTGATGATAATCAGAATAGTACAATTTGAATATCAAAATATATAGCCTACATTCGTGGTGGTCTGCTATTAAAACATTTCCTCTTTTACCAAAGTTGGTTTTTGGACACTACATTTGGTAGGCCTTGAATTTACCAGTAAATACATTCTTTGAAATATTACAATAATGTATTAACTATTTGCCACTGAAAAATTACTGTCCTTTGGCTGGTAATAAACCTGTGTTGTCACTTTTTTATGTAGAAAGCACTGATGTACAATAATTGCTACGCTAACAACATTTTATTACACAAATAGTAATTAGCTTATCCCAGTTCCTCCTAGGGTGAAGTTGACCTTTAAAATGTGTTGTTACATTTATTGTCAATTGTCAATTACATGATTATATTCTTTTATAATAATTACCAAGTGACTAGCAGCAAGTAAAAAAAGGTATTAAAAGGCAAAAGAATCTCCCTGTATTGTTTGAAAGACCTGGACGCATATGGATTGCAATGAACAGAAAATATGGTCTGTGCATGAAATGGTTACTTAGTGTAGAGGTAGGAAACTCAATGTAGTTATTAACAACCATTTCCATTGCATTTCTTTCCCCTCGCATAAGAAAAGGAAGAATGTTTTTCTTTCTCTCTGTGTGAATAAGTAGCTTATTGTGTTCCTGAGGTCATCAACAGTTTCACATGATCCTTCCAAAGCTTAGGACAGCTGTAAAAAATATTCATAAAACGCACCACAAATAGCCTCTTGCAGTATCGTCTCCTTAAAAGGCCCCTTTCTCTTTCCCACCCCCTTGGTCGACAGTAACTCAATGCTCCTATTATCCAGGAAGCCTCCAGCGACCTCTATGTTCCCCAAAACAACAACAGAGCGTCTCATCACGAGCGGCACTATCCGCGGGAATCAAAAAAAGGCTTGTGGCACTTTAATTCTAGAGCTTGCACCAAAAAAAACACGATCCCCTCAGAGTGAATACGGAGAACGATGTCTCAAAAATCCTGAAAATCCGATGTTAGCTCGGAGTGGACGCCGCGGGGCGGCTAGCTGCAGTTGTCCACACACTCCTGGGCGCGGGAGAAGACGTGGTAGACGCTCACCAGGGGGAACATGGAGAGCGCCCCCACCAGGGAGCCGGCCTGGATGGAGATGCCGCACCACAGCAGGGCGGAGTGGCCCGCCTCGTGGAGCAGGGTGCCGATGGCCACCTTCAGGTAGGAGAAGAGCCCCGTGAAGACGATCCAGGAGGTGACCTGCAGGGAGGAGGCGCCACAGACAGAGACACACACACACACACACACACACACACACACACACACACACACACACACACACACACACACACACACACACACACACACACACACACACACACACACACACACACACACACACACGTTTCACCACATGATGGCCAGAACGCTGGAACTTCACAACGCCACTGGATTCAGGGTTAGGATAGCGTAGCGGGCGAGGGTACGAGTCCCAGCTGCCCAAAGGTACCCGGGTTCGATCCCCGCTAACGTCCATGTGCTATGAACCTTGGCAGTCACACAGGGCCTGTAGGCATTCCCAGAGCCAGAGGGGTGAACAGCCCACCCGCTCCTTCATGACCTGTTCCTGAAGTCACTTTTGGTGACATGGATAAAAGGAGCCAAGAACTAAAAAATAGTATAGAAAGATTCTATGTGCCAGTTAATTCTTATTTTCCTCAATTCGTTAAATACAATGTAAACAAGACTTGGATTAAGATGGTTTCGTCCGTTTATAATTTGCCATTTCCGCCCACGTTGGACCAATCGCTGTAAGCATCCATGAAATCCATGACGTTTACTACGAGAGTTAACCTATTTGTTTTGGTTTCTGTTGAAGCCCCTCGTGTTGACATGACTTACAGGCGATGCCCAGAACCAGCCTTAACACCGGTGGGTGCGTCTCGCGGTTCTGCGTTTCGGGCCCGAGTGACTCACCACTAGTCCCACGCCCGCCGGGTGCCCCAGGAGAGGGGGGCACGGGCTGAGGGCCGCCAACGCCATGAGGTACGCTGCAAACACCCCTCCTGCCAAGGACATGACGCCCAGACACGCAGAGGACCTGGGAGGTGAGAGAATCGAACAAACTGGAGTTTGAGTATTGTCTTTCGAACTGAATATACAGTATTATAAAACGACAAAAGCCTTACGTTGTTTCCTCTCACATATGTACTTTATTTTATTACTTTATTTTATTGTGCACTTACTACAATGCAAACGTCCTACTTTGCCTTTGTTCTCTTTTACTCATCCGTTTTCTTTATTTTATGAAGATGTTTCTACGTGAAGCACTTTGAGTCTGCCTCGTGTATGAAGAGCGACACATAAATAAAGTGGCCATGTCTTGCCTACCATCAGACGACCTCTACACGAGAAGCACTAACCGATCCCACGGACTCAGACCCTCAGAGCCCCCCCCCCCCCTCACCTGAAGAGGACGAACATGGCCACGAAGCACGCCAGCGGGTTGGCGATGTTGCCCAGGACGACCGACAGGTGGAAGGTCATGGTGCCGTAGGGCAGGCAGGAGTAGCTCTGGACGGACGGCAGCACGCCGTTGGTGAGCGCGTTGGACACGGCCAGCAGCGCCAGCAGGTACACGTTGCGCGGCGTCCAGAAGGTGTGCGCCGCCAGCTGCTCCTCCATCGCGGGCCGCTCGTCCGTGACCAGCGGCCCGCCGTTGTGGAGCGGGTGCGTCTCCTCCCCGTCGCCCGTCTCCCCCGGCCCCTTCCCCGCCGCCGCCGCCGCCGCCGACGACCCCGCCTCCGCCTCGTCGACGGCGGCGACAGGCTCGTCGCCCGGTCGCCACGACGACGAGGCCTCCTGCCGCCGCACCAGCGCCAAGAAGGCGAGCGCCGACACGCAGAGCATGGCGCACAGGAACCAGAAGAAGCTCTGCGCGGGGAAGCTCTCGGGCCGGTGGACGGCGTGGCCCGCCGTGCCGTTGACGGACTCGGTGCACTCCGTCTTGCCGATGCCCTGCGCCAGGGCCGCCACGCAGGGGAAGAGCGCGCTCAGGCCCTGGCCGACGAAGAAGGTGCGGATGTACTGCGGCGGGTAGCTGTAGGTGAAGGGCAGGAAGGTGACGTTGGACGTGCAGCACACCAGCGCCAGCAGGAAGCTGAGCAGCAGGAAGGCCAGCGAGTGCTGCCGGTCGCCCACGCCGGCCGTGTGCGACCAGAACACGGCCAGGGCGCCGGAGGCGGCCACGGCCAGCGCCTGGATGCCGTGGATGACCAGCCGCTCGTTCAGGCGTCCCGGGGCGCAGTGGTGGGTCACGGTGACGGCGATGGGCCCCAGGTTACCCAGAGCTATCAGCACGGAGAGGTAGGCGGGGAGGTTCCATCCTGCGAGCAGAGGGGGCGGTGGGAGGGGATCAAACCATTTTGCAACTGCCAGCTGAATTGCACAATTACGACACACAGACGGAGTTGACCGCATTCCATGCAATGTTTCATACAATGACGACAGCGGTCAGTACTGTGCAGAGCCATATAGCAGGACTTGTCTAACACGTCATTGGGTATGTGGGAGCGGTATATATATATATATATATATATCTTGGATGGACACACACGACCATCCTGCTTGAGCCCTGAGCCCCATTCAAACCTCTTCATGACTAACCACGGAACTTCGCAGTGAACTAAACAACCCATTTCCAAGGTAAATAGTACTTGGGAAAAGTGTTTCATATATACAGAAAAACCTGCCGTGCCATTGGTCAAACAAAGAAACAAAATAGACAGAAGTTCTTCAGACAGTAACTACTAGAATAAGAAGTAATAGCGCCGTTATTACATTATGTATCGATTATCAGTAAGTAAACGGGTAGCAATACAAAGCATATATTGATTCACTTTTTTGGGGGCGGATTTTACCTTAGCGTCTTTGGGTGTCTAGAATAGCGCTATATAAATTAAATCCATTATTATTATAGACTTGCTATTTCCCATTACCAGGACGTATGCCTATATACGGACAATGGCTAAACTGAACATTCTTCCATGGAGTCGCTTGGGCGACAGACAACAGTCTCCACGGAGACGCGCGAAAGAAACAATCCTTTCAATAAAACATGCTGATTGGAAAACAATCGTCCATCGCCCCTAATTATTCTACAACAATATTTTTTTTTTTGCATAATAGACGTCGTAAAATAAGAGTTAACTCTGGCACACTAACCTTCGGGCAATACTTTGACAATCACCGGCAGCTCGACCCAGAGACTGTTTACGGAAATCCAGGAGCCCATGGCAAAGAGCGCCATCAAAACGTGGGTCACCGCGGCACTATGCCACCAAGTGCCGGCCATTGCACCGAAAAATAGGTTTGGTTCTCCTCTGGTAAATGAAGTGTAGGTTGAGTTAACAAAGTCTCCTATGTTACGGTTACCTAACGACCTAGAGGTTGCCAAAGCGGAAGGCTGGATCGGATGTAACATAGATGTATGATGTTGAGCTGCGCGAAACTACCACACGCCCCCTTGAGAAAATGACCCAATCAGACAGCAAAGGGGAGAAAGGGGTGCGTTGGTTCGTTATAAAATAATAGCCTCATATATACACAAATAAACGTATGCACATAGACGTATTAATATAAATGTGTATTTATATATGTATGTACATATATATGCATACGTATATATATATTTATATAAGCATATATAAACTTATGAAAATCGATACTATCACTAACACTGTTATTTCCATATATGTTCAAACAAGGTATTTATTTTGCCTGGGCCTTTGGCCAACAATAGGCTATTAAAGGACTTCAGAAGCAACACATTTTTGAGGTTTTAATGACATTTGCATATGATATTGCACAGTAATTTCACAGGCGTACAAATTGACATACATACAAGTCAATACATTGAAAATTGAAGTTAGAAAATTGTAACAGTAATGGTTGGATTTGATTTGATTTATTTGGATAAAGACATATCCAAGGGATATAAGAAAAAACATGACAAAGTGCAAGCACTTATTTCCATCATGGTCACTCTATGCTAGCTCAATGATTGCTATCTTTTAGGTGGACCGCCTCATTTCATTGCAGTCGAAACATGATTGACTAACATGCCAAGTCACTGTAAGTAACATTATTTTCCTAATTATGTGGACTTTCCCCACATAAAACCAAACATTTTTCTTTTTAAAACACAAAATACTGAACATATTATTCTCCCATTATTGTTTAACATCGAATAAGTTCCCTTTGCTCTTCAGTACTCGAATTCCAACTGTTAGCCATTGACCCTGCGTTCGTCTGGGAACGTCAATTGGCCTGGCTGGGGGGGCTCAAGACAAAACTGTACCCAGGTTTCACCCGAGGTAGAGCCAGTTTGAGTTTTGGAGATATGCTCGAGGCGTACACAGAACCGTCAAAAGAGATATCCAAGTTGGGGTCGTTATTGTCCAGGACCATCTTCTGGTACAGAACTTCACAGCGCAGGGCCTCAACTTTCTCGGCGCCAGACTTAGATTCGAAGCGCAAGAGCAGCTTGTCGACGTCCTGCTGGGTCTTACACGGCCCCCCGTTTCTATTCACCGCGGCCATTACGTATTTTCTATTCGTATTCAAGGTGCGTCTTGGTTCAGCGACCTCAGGGTCGGGTTTGGGTGTCGCCCCTCCGTCCTTCTCCTCCCAATTGGTTGTCTTCAGGACACGGGCCCGTTTGGCGGCAGGCGAGCCGTTCCGAATCGGCTCGTCATCCTCCTCCACACCGGACGAATCCAAGGAATCGTCGTCCTCCGAAGAGCTTTCCGACGACAACGGAAGCTGTTGCCTTCTGGGAATCTTTCTTAGGTACGGATTGCTAAAGGGGTATTCCCTACACAAGGCCGAAAACGGGCAGCCGGTGATCTGAATGCCCACCTCCTCCTGTGGGGGTGGAGAGTACTTCCCCCCGGGCAGGAAATCCAACAAGTGTTCATCCAAAACCATGGCGATCCGCTTCAAGATGTTCTTCAGACAGTTCCTGATCAGGTCTTGGTTTGGATGCCACCTGCCGCAGTATTGGAAGACCCGGTGGAAGGTTCTCTCTTGCAGCGGATCCTGCAGAAACATGTTCACTTCCGCCTCCGGCTCCATGAGCATCAAGGGGTTCTTGGTCCACTCAAGGAGCTTCTGGTAGAGGCAGAGTATGTAGTGGCAGAAGAGGCCGTACTCACCGCCACTGCTCAGTAGTTGGTAGTAAGGGCCCAGTATTTTGCAGTGGACGACCGCCAGCACACACACGAGACTCTGTATGACGCCATCGGTGGCGTCGCTGTTGACACTCTCCAGGACGACGTTGGGACAGTCGTCGTCGTTCAACAGAAGCAGATCGGAGAAAAATAAGGGGATTTCCTCGTGGTGGTGGACGAGGCCTGCGGCTGCTTCAAAGTAGCTGTGGGAGTCGAGTATCTCCCATGGGCTACCTTTGAGTTTCGAAGGATTCCCCTTCTCCTCGCAGAACGCAATCCAGTGGTTCATGTAGCAGCTCCGACTGGAATCATCTGGGCTCAACACTTCGCAGGCCATGTGGACGTAACGTGAAGTGGCACTTTCAGGGAAATCCACAAATCTCTCGAACTTGGGGTTACCGTCTCTGCCCAACTTTTTCCCACTGGACTTTGCCGTCGCGTCCTCCACACTCATCAGCTCCTGTTCGATCACCTCGTGCAAGTCCACAAGAAAATGTGCGTTGTGGTGTAGAAACTCCAGAGGGGACGCCAAAGGGATGGCTTTCGCAAGCACATTGACTTTGCTCTCAAACTCTTTCATGCCTGGGAGTTCTTTGCATAAGTTGTATTGGTTTTTTAAAAGATCCAGCGAGAGCTGCTTGAAAGCATCGGTTTCCCCGCGATACACAGATGCCAGTTTTTGAATATTTAACATAGCAATGTCCAGCAGAGTTATTGTTTTTTGCTCATCATCTGTAGGATTACGATCGATGCTGAGAGGTATCTCCTCAACTTTAACTTGTAGGTTCCCCACGTCGGAATTGAGGCCAAAGATAGATCTCTCTTCGTCTTGCGTATTTGAAAATGTTTCGCAATTAACATGCTCTTTCTTGATTTTGGGTTTTTCCACGACCAGTGAAATATCCTTTTTGACCCGTTTCTTTGTGTTGAGTTTGCGCCCTTCACGCACCAGCTCAAACGGACTTTGAATCAGTGTCTCCATTGCTGTATTTCTCCTATAACTCCTTGTCTTGTAATTGCGGTAATTCAGCCTCAATTGTCTTATTTTAGGCCTCAGGACTTTGTATGCCTTCTGAATATCTCCATCCTTGCAAAACAGTGGATGGAAGTTTCTAAGCCAGAATGTTAAATTCCTCAGCTCAAGTTTTTCCCTGGCAGCGAAATTGCACAGCTCAAGAATCAACCCGTTGGTGACTTCAATAGACTGGGCCTGCTCCGAAAAATCTGCCTTCTCCAAAAGAGCAGTTCTTTCAACCCCGATGATATCACACAGTGGGCCAACAAAGTTAAAGTTGACCTCTGATTCCAGGAAGGTGTATCGCGCGTCAGTTCCTAAACTCAAGGTAGTGGCGATGCCTGTTTCAATCAGGCCTTGAAAGAAGGCAGATTGGTGTTCCGGAAAGATCTTCTTCAGCCACTCCACCACCGCATCCCAGGTCAGATGGTTGTCCTCTCGCATGAGTCCCACTTGAACCAAAAGTCTGTTTTTGCATCGCTGCGTGTCGAGGTCCAACTCCAAGCCAGCTTGGGAGCCATAGAAGTCAGCCACAAGCTTCCAGAAAGTTTCATCTCCTGAAAATAAAATAGAAACACATACATGTTGCAAATAATTTTATCCAGACACACAAATGCTTTCTTGTGTAACAACATGCCCAAGTTGTCTTTTTATGAATAAAAGCCTCAGAGTCGACTTTACAAAGGCCCCTACAGCGAGAGCCAGCGTGGCCCTCCCACCGACACACACTTACGTAGGTTCGCCTGAGCTATGACCGTTTTTCCAGATATCGAAAAGTTGAGGTCTTCTTCCATCGCTGATGGAATACTGATGAATGGGTTAGTCTGGGGAAGAAAGAGTAAACATTCGTCAACAAAACATAGAAGGTCAAAGAGCATTTGCGTCGGATCATGGAAAATGTTTACCATTAATTACAGCGACCCAAGGAAGGTAAATACATGCACGCTATTGTTGAGGCTTATACCTAAGCTCTGTAGAATTGTTATAAACTATATATTGTAAACACATTTGAGTGCTACCTTTACTATTATGGTCTTAATGTTAACTTGTAGTGTTTCACATGTATTTAGCGTTAGATTCTTACCGAAGATGTGATCTTTTACATCTAAAGCGTGAATGGGTAAAGCTTTCCCGTCCGGGGCCCCAAGTTCTATCCTGGCATCTGATTGGCTGTTTTTAGAAGGGGCGGTGCGTATGTTGCCCCTTCTGCCAATGAGCTGAAGAAGGAAAGTGCGTCATGGACATTGACCACGGAAGTTGCGCCATTTCAATGCGCGGGGAGAATCAGGAACCATAGTAAACAATGCACGTCTGAAATCAAGAAGAAATTAAGAACAATTCCCATTCACGGACTCGTTCAGCGGTGGGTTAAACCTGTTGTTTGATTTTAGTACTAGGCGTAGTTGCACGATTATAATAAAAGCATAGGAATGTATCTTGGCATGTCAATTATGTATCAATATAGCAAGGCAGCAATCTTAATTTCGGCTAAACATTAGCTAGTTTAACGCTTATGTTACATCAGGACCCTTCTTTGTTTCTTTGATTTCCAGTATTTGTAGAAATGTAAATGAGTAACTTATATGTGCACATTATACACTGGATTTGATGTTAACATGGCCTTTATGAGTGACAATATATTTATAATATAAGGACAGGATAGCAAAATGACGGAGAGCAATATTTAATTCTAACTGCTCCCCATGATTTTATAAAGTGTTTTTAGTCTTTCTTGAAAGCGTTTGCTCAATTGCTAAAAAGCAAACTGTAAAAGTTTGCATTGTACAGCACAGTTTTATGTACTACATTCATTCACAAAAATGTATGGGTGTGTTTTTAGCATTTTTTGTGGTTGCAGACTTTTTGATCTCCCTTTCCTTTTTCTCTCAACAGACTCGACCGTTATTGTCAGACGGCCTTGGCATGTTCTCTGTCTGAAGTAGTGTGTGGCTATTCCATCTGTCCAAGGTGAAAGACGACGGACCACATCCAAGATGGATCAGGTGGTCATTGGCGGAGGTGACAGTAAACCCATGGATGAGGGTGTCGGCAGCGCTACATCTGGCGCTACATCTGGCGCTACATCTGGCGCTACATCTGGCGCTACATCCGGCACATCAGGGCCGTCGAGGGGTGGGGAAGGTGGACCGACGAAGCCGGCGGCGGCGGCGAAAAGGAAATCAAGCGAGGCGGCGAAAAGAAAGTCAAGCACGGGGGTGAAAAGGAAGTCAGGCACAGCGGCGGCCGCCAAGCCGAAGAAGGCCAGGAAGAAGGCCAGGTTCGGAGCGGGGCCTGGCTACACCATCCAGGAGGGAGAGGACATGCTACTGTTGATCTCCAACACAGGCCATCAGGATCACCTGGCCTGGCGGCCCTTGAAGATGACGACTGCGGCCACGAAGAAGACGACCTCCTCCGGCAAGGGGAAGTTGAAAACCCATGCCCAGAGGAAGAAGAAAAAGCCAGTGGCCGCCAAACCCGGAGTAAACCTAGGGGCGCCGACCCTCCGAGAACGTTCCAACGGAGTGGCAGAGGAGAATCCTCTTTGCGCACCAAAGGACTTGGACCACAGATGGGGTCAGAGTCTGCCCGAAGAGGTGCTGGTCAGCATCTTTCAGATGATCGTGGTCCAGGACGGTGCAATACCATTTCTGTGCAGGTAGTAGGACGTCATCCGCATCTCACTACGGGCATGAACCTGAACCGACGTTTCATTGAAATCCACAACGTGGTATAAAATGTGTGTGTGTGTGTGTGTGTGTGTGTGTGTGTGTGTGTGTGTGTGTGTGTGTGTGTGTGTGTGTGTGTGTGTGTGTGTGTGTGTGTGTGTGTGTGTGTGTGTGTGTGTGTGTGTGTGTGTGTGTGTGTGTGTGTTCCTCTGTCGGCACCCCAACCGTCATGTGTAAATGTGCTAATGAATCTTGTTTTCTCAGACATGCTCCACATTGTGGCAGTAGCTCATTCTGAGAGGCAGTGTGCAATCATAACAGGTGTGTGTGTGTTCCTCTGTCTCCAGGGTGTCCAGAGTGTGTCGGCTCTGGAACACGGCGGCCGCCAGCCCCGGCCTGTGGCGCAGTGTGTCCATGGGGTTCTGTTGGATAACGCCCAGCAAGACGCAGACGCCCAGAACAGAGGAAAAGATCAAGCACACCGTCGGATGGCTGGCCTCCGATAGGTCAGGATGCTTGAGCGGGGGCTGTTCTGTTTGTTTTTAACATCGGGGAGCTTCCTGGATATAATCACAATGGCGATGAAAACAATGAAATGTGTCTGTTGTTTTCTAGATTCAGCCAGCTTAGAGAATTCACTCTTAACCACTGGAAGAAGAATGTTGACTACGCTGTAAAAGTAAGTGCTTTTCAAACTACGTTTTAAAGCATAGAAGCATCCAAACACACCCCACAAACAGACATATAGGCATACTGGTCTTCATAATACAGTTAGCCCTTTACTCTCATAGTTTGATTTCCTATTGATTTTTACTTTATTTTTAAATATATGCTTTATCTTTTTAATATTCAATATTGAAATGTGTGCAGTCTTTTGAAATGTACTTTAAAATGCGCTGATTCAATCCCATCTTTTGAATGTTCCACCCCTGCAGGTTGTGTCCCAGTCGTGCCCTCAGCTTGCCTCCCTCAATCTGTCCTACTGCACGGGCGTGACTGGACAGGCCTTCCTGAGCCTGGCAGAGAACAGCCCCTCTCTACAGAGCATCAACATGCAGTACTCGGAGGTAGCAAAAGCCGAAAGAAACGTTGTGCGTTAACAGAGCCAACCCCTGTGCATAACAGAGTGATTAATCTCCTTGACCTCTGCAACACTTTATGTGATAAATGTGTTGCAAAACTTGCACTTGTAGCCGTGGGAATGAGAGAGCAGGTTTGGTAAAACTCAGCCCCCTTGGTTCGGTAGTGAGCACCCTTTGGAAAGGCAAGACAGCAGTGCGCACAGAGCACTTTGTCTTCTGATTTGATTTCTCATTGGTACTGTGGTGGGAATTTCCGGGCCCACGTCGGTAGAATATAGAATCATCCGAACTAATACAAGTTATTTTCATGTACTTGGGTAATAACGGTACAATAAAATACAGCAATCATACAAACAAACAACAAAACAAACCATGCAATGATCCAACGGATTGGAAATCAGCCTGCATCCCTCCAGAGAGGTCTACAAGCTGAAGTCCGACGCAGTGTCTAATGCTAGGACTTCTTATACCGTGGCACAGGTCTCAGAAATGCTGAGATCAGCTCTGCTCCACGTATGGTGTGTGATGGAAAAATGCATCATGTTGATTCCCCTTCATCATGTAAGCTCTGTCTTCTATTCCTTGCATTGTCTAGCCACTCTACTTGTTCCTAGCGTTATCTAACGTTAACCGCTTTGTGCCTGGGGTATACCGGTCACGAGGGAGCAGAGATGCATTCATCTCCTTGATGAGAATACAGGAAACTCTGTCCTTAACATGCCCTAAACATAATTTGATTTGATCATTGGTAATTGTAATGTGGGGTCTCATAGAGGTGATTTCTCAGTTGGACCCTTTGACCCTTGACCACCCCAAAGATGTCAGCGAAAAGGCAGTTACAGAAACCAAATGTGTAAATATAATTTTCCCATTACAGTACCCCCCCACCCCCTCCCTGCTCTCACTTCCAAAGCTACATGTCCAAGTGTTGCAACACAAAATGTTACAAAAGTCAAGGGAGCGCCGATTTCTCACTTTGTCATGTTGGGGGGGGGGGGGAGGGGGGACATTTGTGAATATTTTCTCTCTGACCTCACAAACAGGAACCCGAGTTTGTAAATGGGTAGAATGCAGAATGTACCTTTATATGAGGGAAAATATAGGGTCTATATATATAGACCCTTGAGTTATTTTCCCTTCATGCAGGTCCTGCGGGTTTTAACACCCGTTTGACCTGCTGTGCTCTCCTTGGCTCCAGTACCAGGTGGAAGGTCTCGCTCAGCTGCTGAAGACCAACGGCGGCGAGATCAGGAAGTTCCTCTTCACGCACGGGTCCAGGAACGACATGCTGCTGGCCGCTCTCTCCGTACGTACTAATCACACCGCGCGTGCGTGTGCGTGTGTCCATAAGGAATGAAAAATATGCGCAAACAGGTTAGAATAACCGGATACTGTGTATTACAAGTATTACATGTAGTGTTCCAAAAAAAAGTGTTCACTTTAGTCCCCTCAAGAGGTTTTTCCCCCTTGTATGCTAATCTCTCTTCACCTACATTTACATTTACGGCATTTAGCAGACGCTTTTATCCAAAGCGACTTACAATAAGTACATTTGTCATAAGAAGTGCATCAATATATCGCTGTCGGTACAGAAAGGATGTGTATCACTAATGGACACACGGCCAGACTGACGGCATCATGGAAATGCAGCCTTTTCACACATTGGCCAAATACTATATATACTATATAATACTATAATAGCCGAATACCGGATATTCGGTGCGTCCCTATTTTAAAGACATGTGTAGTAGTAGCACACGCTCTACGTGTTGTATATTATCTTTCATAGAGAGGATGCTGCCCAGATCTAGAGTTCCTGGAGATCAACTGGAATGTCCAGAAAGGCGGGTTTTGCGAGCTTCCTATCCACATCCAAGCATTGCAGCATGGCTGCCCCAAGCTGAAGGTGAGCTTCTGTTGACCTAACACTGCCATGTTTCGGCCTCATGACAACTCAAACACAATCAATCCATGAATTGTGTGTTCACCTCCCTGCCCCATGGGCTTATTTGCATATAGAATGAATCAACCCATCCATCACACATAGGCCCAAGTCCAGTTCTACCCCTAACCCCTTCCCCTTACCCCTCCCCCTTGTTTTGAAGGGGTAAGTGGAAGGGGTAAGGGGTAGAAATGGGATTGGGCCTTAGACTCGTAGTCATAGACCCATGGCTCCGATTTCCCCCTGGCGAATCCACCAGACGTTCCGGTTGCTGAACGTCGTCCTGGGGCGTAAGACGATCAGGCACGCGGAGGTCTCTGCGCTGGGCTTCCCCCTGCTGGAGGAGCTGTGCATGGCCACCTCCTCCAGCTGCCCGACCAGCGACCGCGACCTGTGGGACCTGCTGCTGGCCTCCCCCAAGCTGCGTGTGCTGGACCTGCGAGGCTGCTTTTATATCAGTGCACCCGGGCTGGCGGCCCTGCCCTGTGAAGGTAGGCCGGAGGCCGCTTTAAAGGTCCCAGATCACACCACCAGGTGTGAGTGTGAAAGCCGTTTCAAGCCGTTTTGAAAATCTCCTTCTCCTGACATCACACGTGGGCGTGTCCTCCTAGATGTGTGCTGGATTGATCAGTGTACCAGCAAAACGTAACAAAACGTATCCGTCATACATCTAGTTGGACACGCCCACTTGTGATGTGAGAAGAGGCAGGCTTGTAACGGCTGGTCATTCTCACACCGTGTGCTATAATATGGGACCTTTAAACAAACATTTTAAAGCCAATTAAACGATGGGTCTTTCGGTACAGAGATAGATGTTGTGTAGCAGACAGTCAAACCTCCATGCTCTTCCCAGCTAACGCAAGTGTACTTGTTTTCATTCAAACATTTGACTTCAGTGTGCACCAACGTCTCCCCCAGGTGAGACAAATAGGGTGTAAGCCCATATCCGAATCTAAATAGTTGAATACTGAGACCGGCGAATTCAGCCATAACAGCTGTTCTCTGATAATTTCACTCACTGATATAATAGAATATAATCGTCAATAACCCTAAAATGTACTCCCTTAAATCTCACCTACAGCACCATTTAAATAATATTAAGTTTTATATTACGTTATGTGTCGTAATACTTCGATAGCAATGTAAATATATTTATTGTGATTGTTATACCTAGATTATTAAAGTCCCTCGTTGTGTTTGATCCCCCCCCACCCCACCCAGAGCTGGAGTGTCTGTTCTGGGGTCAGTACTTTAACTCCAAGTGTAACTCCTGGCCGCCCCCGGCCAGGAAGGACCTCCACAAGCTGACGGAGAAGTGGAGCCGCAGCATGCGGGAGCTGGACCTGGCCAACCAGCTGTTCAGCGAGGAGGACCTGGAGCTGGCCCTGGGCCACCTGGCCCGGGCCCCAGACCCCGGCACCCTGCGGTCCCTCAACCTCAGTGGGACCCGGATCAGCGCCCCCGCCCTCAGGTCCGGTACTCGGGGCTCTTGGAACGGTTGATCGACTATGACAATTATAATTGCTATGATTTAACATTATTGCGTTTCTGAATATTATTATTAATTATATTGTTATTAATCATAATCAATCATCATTACTATTATTGTGAAAATATTGTTGTTGTTATTATTATTAAATTAATATTGTTATGAATATCAATGTGTGTATGATTATTATTAAGATTCTAATTATCATGAATAATGATAATTAATAATCATAATTCATGATAATGAACTATTATATCTGTAGCTCAACCGTTAGAGCATGGCATTATGACTGCCAGGGTTAGTGGTTAATTTCCGACCAGAGCCACTTAGTATATAAGTATATACTATTTAGTGCTGTAAGAAGTGTTGGTCAAACAAAATTAAAATGTCATGGTATTGAGTTTGGATTGAGCCCACAAGCTATTTGTTAGCCATTCTTTGCGCAAATGTTCTTTATCAAATGTTTAATTTAATGCCAATGATCTGACACACTTTCATTCAGTGTTTAATAGATGGGTTTATCAAGGAAAACGAAATACTAAGAGAAGAACATACACTGGTGTGTTTAAACCATTTGGGTGTTTAACTTACAAAACCACTAATGTGTGTCTTTCCTTTTTTTTTACAGGTTGATTATTCAGCAGTCGACAGCGCTCAGCTACCTCAATGTAACCTCGTGTCGCAATCTTCCCCGTGGCCAGAAGAGGGTGCACCGCGGCCATGAGGAAATCAGTCAGCTGCTGGTGGCGCTGCAGTAGCTCAGGGGCTTAATTTTTTTGATATTCATAAAGCCAATCTTTGGATATAAATGGGTCAGTTCTCTTTTAATATTAAAACATTTGAATCTGTTTGTGTGATTAGTATCCATTATTTTATAATATCTTTCTTGCATGCATGTGTAAGCACAAGATTATAATTAAAATTAAAAACTGTATATTAGAGCCTGTCTAGGCTCTTAGGCGTTTGTCTTAGACGTCTACAAAGAAAGGGTAAGTTCTGGTTGCTTATAGCGAGTATTTTAAAAGAAATGGTAAGACACACAAGTGAGAATCTAAAAGTTGTTTAATTAGCCACAATTTAAATTTGAATTATATTTTTAATTTATGGCTAATTTTGAACCCCTAACAACGATCTGCCATTGAAAGTTCTTGAAAGTATTGGACTTAAAAATGTGTGCAAACTTAACATGACAAAAAAACTAAGTTCTGGGATTTAGTTAATAAAACCCATTAGATCTGACATGACATTAAAGTTTTCTTAAAGTGTTGCATCTAGGCAACATACCATACCACATGAATAGACAAACAAAAAGGGTCTTACATTTTATTTTCAACATAATTGTGTTTATAAAGGTTTACATTTATTTCCCGGAATGCATTTCATAAAATACACCAAGCATTATAAATGTAAGATAAAAAATATATATATAGGTTTGCCGGAAATCATTTGCATATCTAATTAATATTAATCATCAAAAGCAAGATAGAAAAGAAGGTCAAAGGGGATGATTAGGTCATTACTTGTTCAAGGGCAGCAGACTCAACCCTGTTCGTGGATCTCTGATGCATCGCTCCAACAGCTTGAGATAGGTGAGGTTCTCATGTGTGTTTGGGTCGAAGAAGCCTTTGGTGTCATCGTCAGAATCCGACAGGATCTGATTCATTTTCTCATCAAAGTACCCTCTTTGGTAGGCAACCTCTACTGGCACTCTGTGGCTGTACACTGGGTCTATGATGCCCCCTGTAGCAATTTGTGCTTCAAGGAGACGAATTCCATGGTCCTTTACAATAAGGTCCTTCTGCAAGGCCTGGAACAAAGAAATGGTCTTATCAGTGTGAGGATCTGTGTACCCAGTCACCGCTCTTTCAGCTGAAAGCAGTTTCTTTTTCCAGTCATGTCCAATCACACCTTGAGCTGCCGCTTCTTCTACTGAGAGTTTCTTGTTATTCACTGGGTCTATGATGAAGCCAGTGGCTGCTTGCGCCTCAAGCAGGACCAGGGAGGTTCCAGGGGTGAGCAGACCCTTGGACTTGGCCTGGTGGATGCTCATGGTTTCCTGGTTGGACTGAAGGTACACTCCTGCAATACTGTTGGTTCCCACCAAATACTGGCGCACAGAGTCCATCTCGCTGACCTCTGTCACAGTGACCTTTCCAGTGTTGAGATCTTCAAAGAGCTTCTTGTCAATGATTTTAGATTCCAGGAGCTCAGTGGCACTGACGTCCTTTCTGATTCCATGGAAGGTGTTACTGTGAGTGGAATTGGTAGCTGTGGTTGTGGTGATGGTGGTTTTGGTGATGCTGGCATTTGAGTCCATTTCTGGAGGTGTGGAATACACCATTGAGGATGTTGTGGTCTGCTGCTGAATGGTGGTGAGAATGATCTCCATGAAGCGTTCAATGTTGATGGCTCCAGACTTGTACTGCTGGACCAGCTCCCTCCTTTTCTCTTCAGTGATGTACTTGGAGTACAGAAGGTCCCACAGAGAAACAGTCTTTCCTTGGTATTTTCCTCCAGCTCGGGTCGTTGTTGTTGATTTCAGAATGAGTTTTGTTGCCTCATCAACAAAAAAGTAAAACTCTCCCTTCTTTGCAATGACCAGCAGACTCAACCCTGTTCTTGGATCTCTGATGCATCTTTCCACCAGCTGGAGATAGGTGAGGTTCTCATGTGTGTTTGGGTCGAAAAAGCCCTTGGTGTCATCATCAGGATCGGACAGGATCTGGTTCATTTCCACATCAAAGTACCCTCTTTGGTAGGCAACCTCTACTGGCACTCTGTGGCTGTACACTGGGTCTATGATGCCCCCTGTAGCGATTTGTGCTTCAAGGAGACGAATTCCATGATCCTTTACAATGAGGTCCTTCTGCAAGGCCTGGAACAAAGAAATGGTCTTATCAGTGTGAGGATCTATGTATCCAGTCACCGCTCTTTCAGCTGAAAGCAGTTTCTTTTTCCAGTCATGGCCAATCACACCTTGAGCTGCCGCTTCTTCTACTGAGAGTTTCTTGTTATTCACTGGGTCTATGATGAAGCCAGTGGCTGCTTGCGCTTCAAGCAGGACCAGGGAGGTTCCAGGGGTGAGCAGACCCTTGGACTTGGCCTGGTGGATGCTCATGGTTTCCTGGTTGGACTGAAGGTACACTCCTGCAATACTGTTGGTTCCCACCAAATACTGGCGCACAGAGTCCATCTCGCTGACCTCTGTCACAGTGACCTTTCCAGTGTTGAGATCTTCAAAGAGCTTCTTGTCAATGATTTTAGATTCCAGGAGCTCAGTGGCACTGACGTCCTTTCTGATTCCATGGAAGGTGTTACTGTGAGTGGAATTGGTAGCTGTGGTTGTGGTGATGGTGGTTTTGGTGATGCTGGCATTTGAGTCCATTTCTGGAGGTGTGGAATACACCATTGAGGATGTTGTGGTTGTTGTGGTCTGCTGCTGAATGGTGGTGAGAATGATCTCCATGAAGCGTTCAATGTTGATGGCTCCAGACTTGTACTGCTGGACCAGCTCCCTCCTTTTCTCTTCAGTGATGTACTTGGAGTACAGAAGGTCCCACAGAGAAACAGTCTTTCCTTGGTATTTTCCTCCAGCTCGGGTCGTTGTTGTTGATTTCAGAATGAGTTTTGTTGCCTCATCAACAAAAAAGTAAAACTCTCCCTTCTTTGCAATGACCAGCAGACTCAACCCTGTTCTTGGATCTCTGATGCATCTTTCCACCAGCTGGAGATAGGTGAGGTTCTCATGTGTGTTTGGGTCGAAAAAGCCCTTGGTGTCATCATCAGGATCGGACAGGATCTGGTTCATTTCCACATCAAAGTACCCTCTTTGGTAGGCAACCTCTACTGGCACTCTGTGGCTGTACACTGGGTCTATGATGCCCCCTGTAGCGATTTGTGCTTCAAGGAGACGAATTCCATGATCCTTTACAATGAGGTCCTTCTGCAAGGCCTGGAACAAAGAAATGGTCTTATCAGTGTGAGGATCTATGTATCCAGTCACCGCTCTTTCAGCTGAAAGCAGTTTCTTTTTCCAGTCATGGCCAATCACACCTTGAGCTGCCGCTTCTTCTACTGAGAGTTTCTTGTTATTCACTGGGTCTATGATGAAGCCAGTGGCTGCTTGCGCCTCAAGCAGGACCAGGGAGGTTCCAGGGGTGAGCAGACCCTTGGACTTGGCCTGGTGGATGCTCATGGTTTCCTGGTTGGACTGAAGGTACACTCCTGCAATACTGTTGGTTCCCACCAAATACTGGCGCACAGAGTCCATCTCGCTGACCTCTGTCACAGTGACCTTTCCAGTGTTGAGATCTTCAAAGAGCTTCTTGTCAATGATTTTAGATTCCAGGAGCTCAGTGGCACTGACGTCCTTTCTGATTCCATGGAAGGCGTTACTGTGAGTGGAATTGGTAGCTGTGGTTGTGGTGATGGTGGTTTTGGTGATGCTGGCATTTGAGTCCATTTCTGGAGGTGTGGAATACACCATTGAGGATGTTGTGGTTGTTGTGGTCTGCTGCTGAATGGTGGTGAGAATGATCTCCATGAAGCGTTCAATGTTGATGGCTCCAGACTTGTACTGCTGGACCAGCTCCCTCCTTTTCTCTTCAGTGATGTACTTGGAGTACAGAAGGTCCCACAGAGAAACAGTCTTTCCTTGGTATTTTCCTCCAGCTCGGGTTGTTGTTGTTGATTTCAGAATGAGTTTTGTTGCCTCATCAACAAAAAAGTAAAACTCTCCCTTCTTTGCAATGACCAGCAGACTCAACCCTGTTCTTGGATCTCTGATGCATCTTTCCACCAGCTGGAGATAGGTGAGGTTCTCATGTGTGTTTGGGTCGAAAAAGCCCTTGGTGTCATCATCAGGATCGGACAGGATCTGGTTCATTTCCACATCAAAGTACCCTCTTTGGTAGGCAACCTCTACTGGCACTCTGTGGCTGTACACTGGGTCTATGATGCCCCCTGTAGCGATTTGTGCTTCAAGGAGACGAATTCCATGATCCTTTACAATGAGGTCCTTCTGCAAGGCCTGGAACAAAGAAATGGTCTTATCAGTGTGAGGATCTATGTATCCAGTCACCGCTCTTTCAGCTGAAAGCAGTTTCTTTTTCCAGTCATGGCCAATCACACCTTGAGCAGCCGCTTCTTCTACTGAGAGTTTCTTGTTATTCACTGGGTCTATGATGAAGCCAGTGGCTGCTTGCGCCTCAAGCAGGACCAGGGAGGTTCCAGGGGTGAGCAGACCCTTGGACTTGGCCTGGTGGATGCTCATGGTTTCCTGGTTGGACTGAAGGTACACTCCTGCAATACTGTTGGTTCCCACCAAATACTGGCGCACAGAGTCCATCTCGCTGACCTCTGTCACAGTGACCTTTCCAGTGTTGAGATCTTCAAAGAGCTTCTTGTCAATGATTTTAGATTCCAGGAGCTCAGTGGCACTGACGTCCTTTCGGATTCCATGGAAGGCGTTACTGTGAGTGGAATTGGTAGCTGTGGTTGTGGTGATGGTGGTTTTGGTGATGCTGGCATTTGAGTCCATTTCTGGAGGTGTGGAAAACACCATTGAGGATGTTGTGGTTGTTGTGGTCTGCTGCTGAATGGTTGTGAGAATGATCTCCATGAAGTGTTCAATGTTAATGGCTCCAGACTTGTACTGCTGGACCAGCGCCCTCCTTTCCTCTTCAGTGATGTATTTGGAGTACAGAAGGTCCCACAGAGAAACAGTCTTTCCTTGGTATTTTCCTCCAGCTCGGGTCGTTGGTGTCGATTGCAGAATGAGTTTTGTTGCCTCATCAACAAAAAAGTAAAACTCTCCCTTCTTTGCAATGACCAGCAGACTCAACCCTGTTCTTGGATCTCTGATGCATCTTTCCAACAGCTGGAGATAGGTGAGGTTCTCATGTGTGTTTGGGTCGAAAAAGCCCTTTGTGTCATCATTAGGATCAGACAGGATCTGGTTCATTTCCACATCAAAGTACCCTCTTTGGTAGGCAACCTCTACTGGCACTCTGTGGCTGTACACTGGGTCTATGATGCCCCCTGTAGCAATTTGTGCTTCAAGGAGACGAATTCCATGATCCTTCACAATGAGGTCCTTCTGCAAGGCCTGGAACAAAGAAATTGTCTTATCAGTGTGAGGATCTATGTATCCAGTCACCGCTCTTTCAGCTGAAAGCAGTTTCTTTTTCCAGTCATGGCCAATCACACCTTGAGCTGCCGCTTCTTCTACTGAGAGTTTCTTGTTATTCACTGGGTCTATGATGAAGCCAGTGGCTGCTTGCGCCTCAAGCAGGACCAGGGAGGTTCCAGGGGTGAGCAGACCCTTGGACTTGGCCTGGTGGATGCTCATGGTTTCCTGGTTGGACTGAAGGTACACTCCTGCAATACTGTTGGTTCCCACCAAATACTGGCGCACAGAGTCCATCTCGCTGACCTCTGTCACAGTGACCTTTCCAGTGTTGAGATCTTCAAAGAGCTTCTTGTCAATGATTTTAGATTCCAGGAGCTCAGTGGCACTGACGTCCTTTCTAAATCCATGGAAGGCGTTACTGTGAGTGGAATTGGTAGCTGTGGTTGTGGTGATGGTGGTTTTGGTGATGCTGGCATTTGAGTCCATTTCTGGAGGTGTGGAATACACCATCGAGGATGTTGTGGTTGTTGTGGTCTGCTGCTGAATGGTGGTGAGAATGATCTCCATGAAGCGTTCAATGTTAATGGCTCCAGACTTGTACTGCTGGACCAGCTCCCTCCTTTTCTCTTCAGTGATGTATTTGGAGTACAGAAGGTCCCACAGGGAAACAGTCTTTCCTTGGTATTTTCCTCCAGCTCGGGTCGTTGTTGTCGATTTCAGAATGAGTTTTGTTGCCTCATCAACAAAAAAGTAAAACTCTCCCTTCTTTGCAATGACCAGCAGACTCAACCCTGTTCTTGGATCTCTGATGCATCTTTCCACCAGCTGGAGATAGGTGAGGTTCTCATGTGTGTTTGGGTCGAAAAAGCCCTTGGTGTCATCATCAGGATCAGACAGGATCTGGTTCATTTCCACATCAAAGTACCCTCTTTGGTAGGCAACCTCTACTGGCACTCTGTGGCTGTACACTGGGTCTATGATGCCCCCTGTAGCGATTTGTGCTTCAAGGAGACGAATTCCATGATCCTTTACAATGAGGTCCTTCTGCAAGGCCTGGAACAAAGAAATGGTCTTATCAGTGTGAGGATCTGTGTATCCAGTCACCGCTCTTTCAGCTGAAAGCAGTTTCTTTTTCCAGTCATGGCCAATCACACCTTGAGCTGCCGCTTCTTCCACTGAGAGTTTCTTGTTATTCACTGGGTCTATGATGAAGCCAGTGGCTGCTTGCGCCTCAAGCAGGACCAGGGAGGTTCCAGGGGTGAGCAGACCCTTGGACTTGGCTTGGTGGATGCTCATGGTTTCCTGGTTGGACTGAAGGTACACTCCTGCAATACTGTTGGTTCCCACCAAATACTGGCGCACAGAGTCCATCTCGCTGACCTCTGTCACAGTGACCTTTCCAGTGTTGAGATCTTCAAAGAGCTTCTTGTCAATGATTTTAGATTCCAGGAGCTCAGTGGCACTGACCTCCTTTCTGATTCCATGGAAGGCGTTACTGTGAGTGGAATTGGTAGATGTGGTTGTGGTTATGGTGGTTTTGGTTATGCTGGCATTTGAGTCAATTTCTGGAGGTTTGCAAAATACCATTGATGTTGTTGTGGTTGTGTCGTTCTGCTGCTGAATGGTTGTGAGAATGATCTCCAGGAAGCGTTCAATATTAATGGCTCCAGACTTGTACTGCTGGACCAGCTCCCTCCTTTCCTCTTCAGTGATGTACTTGGAGTACAGAAGCTCCCACAGAGAAACAGTCTTTCCTTGGTATTTTCCTCCAGCCCGGGTTGTTGTGGTTGATTTCAGAATGAGTTTTGTTGCCTCATCAACAAAAAAGTAAAACTCTCCCTTCTTTGCAATGACCAGCAGACTCAACCCTGTTCTTGGATCTCTGATGCATCTTTCCATCAGCTGGAGATAGGTGAGGTTCTCATGTGTGTTTGGGTCGAAAAAGCCCTTGGTGTCATCATCAGGATCAGACAGGATCTGGTTCATTTCCACATCAAAGTACCCTCTTTGGTAGGCAACCTCTACTGGCACTCTGTGGCTGTACACTGGGTCTATGATGCCCCCTGTAGCGATTTGTGCTTCAAGGAGACGAATTCCATGGTCCTTTACAATGAGGTCCTTCTGCAATGCCTGGAACAAAGAAATTATGTTTCCAGTGTAGGGGTCCTTGTATCCAGTCACTGCCCTTTCAGCTGAAAGCAGTTTCCTTTTCAATTCAGAGCCAACCACACCTTGAGCTACAGCTTCATCTACTGACATTTTCTTGTTGTTTAATGGGTCGATGACGAAGCCAGTGGCTGCTTGCGCTTCAAGGAGTATAAGAGATGTTCCAGGGGCCAGCAGTCCTTTAGACTTGGCCTCATATATGCTCATTACCTTTTTGGTTGATTCGACCCTGACACCAGCTATACAGTTGGTGGCCCCAAGGTACTTCTGAATGGATTCCATTTTATTGATAGTATCTTCAGTAAGTTCTCCTTGTACAATTTGTGTGAAGAGGTCTTTTGAGATAATTTTTGATTCATAAAGTTCACTGGCGGAGACCCTCTTCCTTAGACCTTTGAACTTCTTCTCCTTGGACGTCACCTCAATTATGATTGTGGTGACAATTTCAATGATCTGGTCCATCTTCATGGCTCCTGACCTGTATTGCTGAAGTAACTGCTCCCTTTTTTGTTTCGAAATGTATACGGAGTTCAACACCTCCCACAAAGTAGTACTCATGCCTTGAAACTTTCCTGCATCTACGGTCATTGTACAGTTCTGGAATGCCAGCTCGGTCTGGTTGTCTGTATGAAAATCACGGGACCCTTCTTCATGGATGGGTAGAAGAAGGAGCCCAGTCTCATGGTCTTTCTCACAGCGCTCTTTCAATTCGAGATAAGTGACCGCTGTCTTGGTGTTTGGGTCAAAGAAGGCCTTTGTGTTATCATTGAGGGCAGACATCATTTGATTCATTTCCTCACTAAAGTATCCCTTTTTCATTGCAACATGAAGAGGTATCCGGTGACTTTGAATCGGGTCGATAATCCCGCCGGTTCCCATTTGCGCGTCCAGAAGTCGAATGCCCTGGCTTTTCGTGACCAAGTCTTTGCCCATTGCTTCAAAGAGAGAGATTTTAGCACCTGTGAAAGGGTCTGCATAGCCTGTCACAGCCTGCTCGGCTGAAAGCAATTGCTCATGTAGATCTGCACCAACACATTTCTCCCTTGCTGCTTCCTTAACAGTATAGCATTTAGCTTTGACCGGGTCAACGATGAACCCTGTTGCAGCCTGGGCTTCCAGCAAAATAAGTGCAGCAGCTGCTGTCAACAGCCCTTGTTCTCTTGCTTCATAGATGCTCAAGGTCTTCTTGGATGGGTGACTCACAATCCCAGCAATGTTTCCAGTTCCTTTCAGGTATTTCTGCACCAAGTCCCGTTTAGAGACCTCTTCGAAAGTAAGTGTGCCTTCCTCCAAACAACTAAATGTCTTTACATCAATGATGTCACATTCCAGGAGCTGTTTGGCAAATACCGGTTTTCTGAGGCCCATTACGGTCTTGTGAGTTTCGGCCTGTTCCAGTTTTGTAATGGTGCTAATCACTGTGGTGGTTATGCTCTGTGTGGTTGTTTTCTTTGTCCTATATTCTGCTATTAATTCCCGCCGCTGATCCTCTGTGAAATATCCAGAATGGATCAACTCCCAAAGCGAAATGTTTCTTCCTGAGTAAAGGCCCACTGATATGGTTACAAGGGTTTTTTCAAACACTTGCCTGATTTCTTCGTCAGTATATGTTTCCACCTTTGTTCCTGTAGAAGTGCCTTTTTCATTTAACGGCAGTAGAAACAGGCCTGTTTCTGTATCTTTGACACATTTGCCTAACATCTCCATGTATGTCAGATTTGCTTTGGTGTTCGGGTCAAAAAAGCCTTTAGTGTCATCAGTAGGGTCTGTCAGGATCTGGTTAAGTTCTGCATCGAAGTATCCCTCCCTGTAGGCAATGTTGAGGGGTAAGTGAAGGCACCTTATGGGGTCAATGATGCCGCCTGTAGCTATCTGGGCCTCAAGCAAACGGATGCCATGTTCCTTCACAATCAGATCCTTTTTCAATGCCTGGAAAAGGGAGATTTTTTTGTCCGTGTATGGATCTTTGTACCCTGTCACAGCTCTTTCAGCAGATAGGAGCTTTTCATACATGTGTGGACTTATGAGCTTGTCTTGTAAAGCCTGTGCCACTGTACATTTCTGGTTATTTGTGGGATCTACTATGAATCCTGTGGCAGCTTGGGCCTCGAGAAGACACAGGGCAGTACTGGGTGTTATGAAGCCCTTCTTCTGAGCTTCATAGATGCTTAGCTTCTGGTTAGATGGCTGTAGTATCATGCCAGCTACACAGCTTTTTCCTTGAAGGTAAGTTCTGACACTTTCCATCTTCCTTACCTCACTTCCTGATAGTGTCCCTTCTAGCAAACCATTGTAAATTGAATTATCCACAATATCTAATCCCAAGAGATCCAAAACAGAGACCTTTCCCCTGAGACAGTCAAAATTCAGATCTGCTTGATGTTTCAATTCCCTGATCTTGACAATCTCCAAAATGGTGACAGTGATCTGTTCCAAAGTCATCTTTCGTGACTTATAGAGCTTGAAAAGTTCCTGTCTTTTTTCCTCTGAGAGATATTCTGAATTGATCAGATCCCACAGTGTTGTTTGCTTGCCACGGAATCTGCCATACTTTACAGTGACCATCGTGCTTCTGAAGACCTCCCGAAGGGTATCATCAATGTTGATCTTATGCACTTTACCTTTGAGGGGCAGAAGGCACAATCCTGTGCTTGGATCGGTCACACATCTGTCCATGAGCTGAAGGTAAGTCAGATTTTCGTGGGTGTTTGGGTCAAAGAATCCTTTGGTGTCATCACTGGGGTCGTCTAGGACCTGGTTCATCACCTCGTCGAACAGACCTCTCTTATAGGCCACCTGGACAGGAATGCGATGACTGTTTATTGGGTCAATAATTCCACCCGTTGCAATCTGTGCCTCGAGCAGACGAATTCCGTGCTCGCGGATGATGAGGTCCCTCTGCATTGCTTGAAACAAGGAGATTGTTTTGCCGTCTGAGGGATCTTTGTACCCTGTGACCGCCCTCTCCGCTGAGCATAACTTTTGGTAAACGTCTGCTCCGATAATTCCGGCCTTCACAGACTCCTCCACTGAGAACTTCCTGTTAGCAATGGGGTCGATGACAAACCCGGTTGCTGCCTGGGCCTCAAGCAGAATCAGAGCTGTACCCGGCCTGAGCAATGCCTTCTGTCGGGCTTGGTAGATGGTCATGATCTGAGAATTTGGAAGAAGGACACCGGCGATGCTACTTTTCCCTTGCAAATACATGCGGACGGTCTCATCTTCTTTAAGCTTGTTCACTGAGATCTTTCCCATTTCCAGCTCCTCCAGGTCCTTATCAGTGATGATATCTGCCTCGAGTAACTGCTTTCCGGTGACAGTTTCTCGGATTCCCTCAAAGACGACGGTAGTTGTTTTCACAGATTTCTCTATGATTTCCAGGACTGTCGTAGTGACCGTCTTGATCGTGAGTTTTCCCTGTTTGTACTTGTTGATGATTTCCTGCCTCTGGTTTTCATCAAAGTATTCTGACATCAGCAATTCCCACAGTGACACCGTCATTCCCATGTATTTTCCACACGTCACTTTCACCATTGTTTGCTTCAGTTCCATTTTTGTGTCATAGTCGATGAAGCTGATATTCAACTTGTCTGATTTCCCAATAAGAGGAAGCAGGCAGAGCCCCGTGGCTGGGTCAATGACGCATCTCTCCATCAGCTCAAGATAGGTGAGATTGTCTTTGGTGTTTGGGTCAAAGAAGCCTTTGGTGTCGTCGCCGGAGTCTTCCAGGATGGCATTCATGTCTTCCGTTAAAAAGCCCCTCTTGTAGGCCACTTCTACTGGAAGTCTGTGGCTGTTTATCGGGTCTATTATACCACCGGTGGCAATCTGAGCCTCAAGTAAGCGTATCCCGTGCTCCTTCACCATGAGATCCTTTGATAGCGCTTCGAACAGAGATATTGTCTCACCAGTGTAAGGGTCTTTGTAACCCGTTACTGCCCGCTCGGCAGAGAGAAGCTTGGCATGGAATTCGGGGCCAACAACTTTGTTTTTGACCGCCTCATCCACGCTGTATTTTCTGTTCTTCACAGGGTCAAACATGAATCCAGTGGCGGCTTGGGCTTCCAAGAGGACCAGCGCGGTTCCAGGCATCAAGATGCCTTGCTTCATGGCTTTATAGATGCTCATCCGCTCATTGGTGGAGAACACTGCTACTCCAGAGATGCTCCCTTTCCCCTGCAGGAATTCCTTCACTGTCTCCATGAGCATGACGTCCTGAGTGGTGGTCCTGCCCATCTGCAGGTCATCATAGGTTTCTTTGTTGATGATGTTGGACGCCAGCAGCTCAGAGGAGGACACACCCCGACGCAGGCCTTTGAAGGTGATGAAGATCGGCAGAAGCACCATGTCGGTCTCAGGCTCGACAGTGCATTTCTCGAGGAGATGGCTGTAGTTGAGGTTTTCTTGTGTATTTGGATTGTAGAAAACTTTGAGTTCTTCCATCTTGTTATTGAGCAGACCTTTCTCATAGTAGCCCTTTTCAATGGCAGATTCCACCGCAATGCATTTCTTCTCAATCGGGTCGAAGAGACCATGTGTAGACATCTGTGCTTCGAGTAGCCTCAATCCATACTCCTTTGGTAGTAAATCCTTTTGTATGGCTTGGTATACAGAGATTGTTTCATTGGTGGAAGAGTCAACATAACCATCAATGGCTCTCCCTGCTGCCAGCAGTTTCTCTTTCATCTCAGGTCCAACTATTTGAGCTTTGATGGCCTCCTCCACAGTAAGTGTGCGATTGTTTACTGGGTCAAGAATCCCGCCAGTAGCAGCTTGAGCCTCGAGCAGGGCTAGTGCAGTTCCAGGCTTGAGAAGACGCTTCTTCATGGCCTCATAGATAGTCTTCTTCTCCTTTGTCTTCTCCAGGAATATTCCCGCCACAGGGCGGTGTTTGTGTTCTCCAAAACCATTTTGCTTCCCATTAGTAGCTTCACTTATGGGCGCCATTTTGACACCTGAGACAATAAAATAAAAAGAGAAAGAAAGAAGTTAGAGAAGTATGGCCAAACCAACACACATTTACATGTACCTTACCCTAAATGATCAGCTAATTCTACTACGAATACAACTACAAAATAATTTATTTGTAATATCTCTATACATATAAATACGTTTAAACCAACCCAACACATTTTACTTTGCATATCCTCAACAATGTAGCGCAAAAGGATATGGGAGGAATAAAAAAAATAGTCAGTTGAAAATAAATTAGGGGATGCATGCAGTAATCTAAATGAACTATCTAGTAATTAACTAAATTCATGATATACGGTACTCGCAATGAGCATTCAAATTGTTTATAAATGTTAATACAAACATAGGTTAAAGATTCAAACTAGTGCTATTAGTTTAAGGCGTTATTAACTGATTTAATGCAAACCAATTTTAACGGCGTTAATTTTTTTGTCGCGTGATTAACGCTCTTTTGGTTTGGCAAACATTGTAGTTTTTTCACCTGCTGTCTAGCAACAATTAGTCACGTTAGGAAAACTACAACACCATACCGGATCTAGCTACACCGGAAACAAAACAACAAGCACGCTGCACAAACTTGTTGGGGCAAGCAAGGATATACGGATATACGGAGTGGGTGAAAAACTCCTTAAAAGTTTGTGTGTGTTTGTGTGTCACTCTGTTCGAGCCTGACGAAATGTATGTTTTGTTTTTGTTGATGAGACGAGACAGGACTAAAATGTTAGTGGTGTGCTATTTGGACATTCGAAATGCACGATATTTTCCAATCAATACCCTCCCGTAAGGTTCTTATGCAACTGATCACTCCTCCAGTAAATAGGACGGACCTTAGCTACGATTTGGCCACGGGAGGTATAGTCCACTCAGCTATGAGCTAACGTTATGCATTGTACATATAATTCAAAATTCGTCCCAGCCTTTATACCACAGATACTCTAGGGTCTATAGCATATAACCGCGTTGTATGATTACATTTTTCAGAATTTACCGGCTCTCGTTTTGAAGAGAATCACCGCGTAATATCTAGAATAGATTGTCTTCATATAAAAAGAAACTAAACTAAACTAACGTTTACGAACTTTTCCTTTTAATACCCCAGGGGAATACATGAACGCCTCGACATGTTTCGATTGGTAGTGATTTTCACCTCTTGAAATTGATTTATTTTCATTTTGAAAAAAACAACACATGGAAGCAATGGAGAACGCCATCTCTCGTTCGGTTGTTTAGAACTGAAAATCTGGTTGCCAGGACAACGTGACGTATTCACTTTAGTACTCTATTTGAGTGGAACAGTTTAGGAGGTGTCCATATATATGGGGTTAGCCTAATTGAACTAGTTTAAAAAGAGAAAACATTTTGACTAAAATGTAAGGACTTTTCGTTGACTAAAACTACAAAGGAAAACAATGACTAAAATGTGACTAAATCTAATAAGCATTTTCGTCTAAAGACTAAGATCCCGTCCACACGAAGCCGATTTTATGGCGAAACCGCAAAGGTCTTGTACGGTTCGGCCTTCCGTCCACACGAAGCCGGCGAATCCGCTGACCGAAACCGTAAACTTCTGAAACCACCCTCGGAAGTGGTTTCAAATCTACCCGGTTTCGTTTTGGATTTGTGTGGACGCCTGAAACCGACTGAAACCGTAAACCATGAAGTCATCGCCCCACCCCTCGACCCTCTAGCCAATGACTGTTAAGCCCGCGGAGTCTCACCCTTTATGCGCATGCTTGCCTCTTCTTATTATTTATTTACTGTAGCAGAAGCAGCGCCCCTTATGGGCCTGGAATGTGTACTACAGCGTTTCTACAGATCTACCCGGTTTCGCTTGACTCCGTCTTTACGGAGATACTCCGAAACCGGATAGATCGAAACCGTAACGGTTTCGCACGTTTCAGCTTCGTGTGGACGGGGCCTAAGACTAAGGCTAAATCTAAAATAGCTGACAAAATTAATACTGGCTGCAAGGAACTTTTAGAAACGCAATATTGTTATCCCGCAGTAATCAGCCCGACAGCCGCGAAACGTTAACGGCCCACCGGGAATTCTCCTGACTCTCCCGATTACCACTCCACCACCGTGTGTGTCTATGTGTGTGTGTGTGTGTGTGTGTGTGTGTGTGTGTGTGTGTGTGTGTGTGTGTGTGTCTGTGTGTGTGTGTTTGTGTAGGCGTTATTCGGTAGCCTGGTAATGTGTATAGGCCTTCGTATGGTATGAATATTCATACTGGTTTAAATAATAAATGTAATAGTATTTCCCATCTTTGCTGAGCAAGAGTTTTGTTCGAAATTTCAGTGGTGGAAATACAAATAAAAGCCTGGGCTATTGAAGTTTTACGGTAGGCCTACCACTGTCATGCACCTACCCGATGTCAAGTGGACCGGTTTGAATTCACTGCGGGTCTCTCTTCTTATATCCATCTTACCAAATATAATTTATTACTGTCCTTCTCAACATTCTCTGATCTCACTAAAAGGCTAGCAGCACGAAATCAAGGGGTATTTAGAATAGAAAAAAAATTGCGATTAATCGCGAGTTAACTATGACGAATAATCGCGATTGTAATCGTTTGACAGCACTAATTCAAACATTAATAAAAAGTTGTGTGTGTGTGTGTGTGTGTGTGTGTGTGTGTGTGTGTGTGTGTGTGTGTGTGTGTGTGTGTGTGTGTGTGTGTTGTGTGATGTAGGTACATGTTCAGTGTACTGCTACGAAGAATTGGCACATAGCTGTGAATAAATATTAATTTAGCATGCGCCAATAGCTCCTGGCAAATTAAGTATAGGCCTTCAGCCTTTTACTTGTGCTAGCATAACATAACAGGGATTGTGTGAATTAATCATGACAAAATTGCTTCTGCTCTGAGATGGGCAGACTACACAGGAGCCGGCACTGTCGAGTTTGAAGATTAAACATGCAGAAACCCTGACATACAATATCTGCCAGGTTTTTAACCTTCAACTTTTTATTTTTTTTTGGATTAATCGAAAACTTCATTTCAGCCAAATGTTTTCAGTTTTTGGCCGCTGTTCACTGGCTGCTGCTGAATGTGCGTGGTTCCCCTTTCGATCAGGACAAATGACAGAGTAATCATATCTGCAGTTGAGTAGTATCATTCCAATGAATCAAATTTCAACAAACTAGCAACTAATACAAATATCCTTTCCCACGACAAGGCATCTTCTGAAGAAACTAAATGTGTTTATCTCAATGTTATAACATCCAACCTCTGATCTATCTGATCACACATGAAGCAGATAAACGTCGGTCCATTTCACCAAGTAGCCTCTTCTGCAGAACCTGTCTTGTTTTCTAAAAAGGGCTCTGTTGAGTTCAGTCGGGCAAACATCAGCATTATTTATATACCGCAGGAAATAAGTATTTGTAACCACATGTTGTGCATGAGTGCAAATTAAATGAATGGGTACTGCAATGAGGAGTGCCAAACCGGGAAGGAGGTCTTCCGTCGTTGCAGGGCAGCGTGATTTGTCCACCACCCGTAATCTCTCCCCCTCCTCCCCTCACCGTCCCCGGCCCCTCCCCACCGATACCACGACCTGACCAGATCACCCACCCAACCGGGACGTGGGAGATGGAGCGAAACTATTCACCTGAACAGGAGAAGGGTTGCGACATCAGCTCTCTGAACATACCATTGGGAGAGAGTTTTGTTTGCGTTGGAGAGACTTTCTTTCGTTGACTGATTTCCTCATGTCGAATCTAATCTCGTCACCTCTTCAACCAGGATTAGGGTTTTGCCAAATCTGGTTGTTTGCCACAGGCTGAGATCACATTGGACCGACGTATCTTTTGAGATCTGCCGATGGCCTCTTTCTAATGAGGTGTTAAGGAAGGGAGGTATGTTGTATTGATCAAAGATTTACATCCGGAAGAACAGACAGATAATTACAGCCATTTGCAGAATATCACCAGCAATTTGTGAGGCCTTTCAGGAAAGAACATTCCAAAATGAAAAAGATTTAATCGGAATAATCCGTTGCAGGGTAAGCACATACTGTCATTTCGTCAAAGTTGTGCAATCATTCTTTGCTTTGTTTAAATACCAGCCTGGTAGTAGGGTTAGTCATTTGTAAATGCAGATGACATTTGACTGAAAATGTAGAATGTAATGACAAAGAATGTGTGAGTGCAGTGTGTTACCTATTTACACTCGCATGTTCACATTCTGGTTCATTCAGTAATGGTAGTTATTAAGAAGTTGCAGGAGAAGTTTCACAAGAACTGCATAAGCATGCACACAATGCACTATTTACCAACCCTGATGTTAACTGAACAACAAACAAACAGGAGCAAACGACAGGAACGGTTTCAAACCTTTTTTGTGTGAAATTAATGTTTGAGTTCCCGGGTTGTGATCAATATGAAAACATAAAAATGCCAGTTGGGTCATGAATATGCATTTTGTAAATGCACAAGCATCATAAAGGGTTATCCTACCAAGGCTGAGCTCATTGTCGGTTTACAGGCAAATAGGAAAGCATATCGTTTTATGGTGGACCATAACCCATGTGTGTATCTCTCAAAGAGGACGTTGTAGGTTGTGACATATTTAACGCCTGCTCTCCCAGTAAAGCCCCAGGTTCAAGGGTTACTCAGCAGTGCAAAAAAAAAATAGTTTGAGGCGAGCCGCAACCTCCCGTTATAAAGTGTCAGGTCCCGGTATTCGTTCCTTGTTTCTAAATTCAACAAAACCCCCAGGTTATTTGAGATCTGTTGTTAGTAGTGACAGAGAACCGTCTCTGACCTGGTGGTGGACTTGTTGCGTCCTCTCCGCCCAAGCGTTAACCCCTCGCGCAGGACACTATCAAGACCTGAGCGCTACCACGACCTAATCGCAGAGGAATGTTTACTTTCCCTTTTTTTATGGCAAGGGAGTTGGCCCTCTAGGATTTGATCTAGGATACCCGCAATACCTACTACACATGCTGGGCTTTTCTCCCTCGTGAAGTTTATTTCAAGATCTCTATCCAACCTGATCTTGCCATTAAAACCAATCAAAGAAGAATAGAATACATTTTAAATGATGACCTTTCATGAGATAACACAATAATGTGTTTCACCCCAGAAATAAATAAAGTTGGTTAGAAACCACAGTCACTGAATGACACACTTACGTGTAGGTGGGTAGATGCAGAAACCGGTGCGCAAAGGAGATGGCTGGAGTGGTGGTGGTGGTGGTGTTAAATGCCAGGGAGCACTGGCGTCTCTCGGAGCTGGGCTGACGGACAGCTCTTATAGAAAGCGTCAGAGGGGCTGTCCACCTCTGGATCGAGTCAAACTGCTTTCCACGGAAACCACGCCCACCTTCCAAATACAGTAAAGACTCAAGACAAGGTGGAGAGAAATCCTGTCAGCCGATTGGTTGCAGAATGCCAGGAATTCCGTTGGATCTCAGTACATCCCCTCGCTATTGTCTTGCCCAAGAATAACATTTTGTGCTGCAGAGTCACGTCCTTACTTTGAGTTAACATATGAAATGCTGAGTGGTGGGTTTTTTGCTTGTTTTATACATTTTAGTGTTTTTCCTGTTATGCTGAAACACTTTTTCACTTGAAAAGTGACACTTGAAAAGTGTTATATAAATAAAGGCATTGTTTTTTATTCTTTGTATAATTCAAATAATAAAGTTAAAGGTCTCACAGGAAGAAGTTCTTATTAAGTGTGTGGTGGTTAAACCTCATGAATCCCAGAATCTCTTCTACACCTCTGTAGTCAAGAGCCCTGCGAATAACACTATGTGTGTTTATGTATGAGCTTCACACATGTGGACGGCTCCCTAGCTGTCATTTACTCTGTTTAAGAGGCTCTTGGTGTGACCCCTTATCTCTCCTCACAGAGTAAGCCAAGCACTGACAGGAATACCTCCATCAAAGTCAGAGAGAAAGGGTGTGGCTGTTAACCAAGCGTGTCCCGTGCCCGGCGGGTTCTCAGGGGATAGTCAGACATTCCAAGAGAGAAGGGCGGGGGGGGGGGGGGGGATGGGGGGCGGGATGGGGGGGGGGGGGGTCCTCCGACAGAGCATTCTCTGGAAAAGTCGTTCTTTTAATTACCGTTGACATCATAAATGCGGGACGATCGGTGTGTCACAACTGTGACACCCGTCTGTTAGGACGGTAAGGTCGTCACAGACTCAAACAGATGCCGAGATATGAATCAGTCAATGGAGTGGACTATAAACCGATGCAGAGGGATAGATCACGCAACAGTGTGCAGTAAGAGACGTGACACCTCGCACCGTTCTGTGACCAACCCCTGGAGCTAAATCTGGAGTTCGGCAGTATTTCACACCATGAGACCTTATCACTGATGACCAAAACAGAATAGTTAATTGATTAGTCTATGATAATCCCATTGAATAACATTCAATAACTGCTTTATTGGATTGCAACTAACAGGCTTACATAGAAAAAGTTAACATTTATGATCAGGCAACTACAGTTTGGCCCCCATCCAGTAAGTCAGCCAGTACAAAATCTGTGAAGTTCCCGAATCAGTGAGCTAATAGAATCAGTCAGCTACCAGAATCAGTGAGACAGCACCAGAGTCAGTCAGCTAACAGAATCAGTAATCAAGCCCCAGAATCAGTCTGCCAGTACCAGAAACAGTCTTAAGGAATCAGTCAAACTGTTCCGAAATCAGTCATCCAGAACTTGTCAACTCGAAATAATTCAGCCAGCCTCTAAATCAGTCAGCTACCAGAATTATTCAGTTTACAGAATCCATCAGCCAGCACCAGATTCAGTCCAATAGAATCAAGATGCAGCCCCAAGCTGCAAAATTCCTGTTTGATCTTAACAGAACTGGCACATTTTGTTACCTCAGCTTTAACCTCTTCCATTCTTCCCTGGTTATATAAAAGGCTTGGATACATCTGCTGTTTACCCCTGGGCCAAATCCAACACAAACCCAGATAGTTTGGACACCACCGGCACTGCAAAAACCTATTGGGAGACATATTGCTGTGTTGCGTGTGGAAAATTCCCAGAATGCATTAGTAGGCACCCCGGTGAGGTAATGTCATGATGAATTGAAGAAACAGGTGTGGATTGATTGATAGATGGGTGCGGGAAACAGAACACAATTGGAGATTGAGCAATCACATACACGAACGAATGCACTGAAAGATGACATCATCCACAGTTACTTATGTTTCAGGCCAAAAATTGGCAAAAGAAAAAGGTAAGCATTGTGCACACATAATGTAATGCTTATAACTTAACACACACGCACATTGTTGGTTTGCACAAAACTGCTGTATAAAATAAAGTTTGTTGATTGTAGATTGAATGCTTCGATTGTGAAATGCAAATGTTGTGCAGAGAGTCGATGAATGCAAATACAGTGCTTGCCAAGACTCACAATTTTACCTCCAGGCCTTGATCATCTGTACTGTAGTCATAGACCTCTTTTCCCTGTAAACCACAAAACCCAAATCATCGTCGTTGGAATGGGCAATATGGTATAAAACAGGAACAAAAAGCATTGAAGTCATTATAATTGAACTTAAGTTGTATTTAAGCCATTCTTCCTGTCTACGAAGTGTGTTTAAGTGCTGACCAGTGCTCTAAATATCATTCCATTGGATTGTGAACTTAAGATCTGTCTCACATATGGAACAATCTGCACCGTTTTCCAGCAGAAGGATGTAGCATTAAAGAAAGTATTACAAAGGACCCATTGACGCATAAATACTACACCAATAGAGAGGTACTGGAGAAGGCCTCACTTTATCCACTTTAAAAATAAATCCTGGTGGAAATATAATTGCCAACCACATCCACCCAGCCTGCCCTCCTTGCCTCCCTCTCTCTCTCTCTCTCTCTCTCTCTCTCTCTCTCTCTCTCTCTCTCTCTCTCTCTCTCTCTCTCTTCCTCTCTCTCTCTCTCTCTCTCTCTCTCTCTCTCTCTCTCTCTCTCTCTCTCTCTCTCTCTCTCTCTCTCTCTCTCTCTCTCTCTTCCTCTCTCTCTCTCTCTCTCTCTCTCTCTCTCTCTCTCTCTCTCTCTCTCTCTCTCTCTCTCTCTCTCTCTCTCTCTCCTCTCTCTCTCTCTCTCTCTCCCTCTCTCCCTCCCTCCTTTCTGGTAGTTCTCTTAGACCCTGGAATGTTCTCCTATTGTCCGGCCAGACCCTGCCACACCCACACTCTGACCTGTCGAGACAGGGGGAGGGCCCTCTCACTCAGCCATGCATCTGGAGCTCTGCTTAAAGCAAGACGGATGTGTGTGTCCATCACCTGCAGGAAAACAACAGCAGCTGCAGCAACTTCCGTGGAAACAAAGAAGGGTAGAAGGGTAAATTGATTATGTTTGAATTGACATTTTTCTATTTTCATCATGCATTCTAGTAGTCCCTTACCCAACTATGTTTTTTTAAATTTGAACGTGATTCAAACATGGGCACACACACACACGCACGCACACACACACACGCACGCACACACACGCACGTACGCATGCTCACGCACACACGCGCAAGCACACACACTAACACACACACACAGACACACACACACACACACACACACACACACACACACACACACACACACACACACACACAGCTCCCTGGTTTCACATCTACATGTCATTAAACACACAGCAAAATGTCGAACACACACCTTTATTCATCATGGTTAACCCGTCACTGAAGTCAGTTGCGTAATCAGGGTTGTGCGTTTATGTAGCTGCATGCATCAATCGGATTAACAGGTTTGCAGGTTCCTCTTTATCAGCCCGTGTTATCTCGGCCACTCCCGCCCGTCGACGGAGAATAGTTTGTACAGGCATACCTCTGACGGCGGCTGAGCCTGCACGTCGAGTTGGGTTAATACATGTTTGTGACACGATCAGGCTTAATCACCCTGTTCCAGTTCCGAGGAATAATGCTTTGTCTCGGGTGTCATTTTTTCTTTTTAATCTCAACCCAAAGGAATTCATCAGACCAATAATGCCAAACCCTCCAAAACAACCACAATTCAACAATCATTTAAGGACAACATTGCCAAGCCGCATCAGTTGGATGGCAGCCAATCTGTTGTATAAGTGCTGGTATTATCTGAGAAGATGGTTTGAAAGAAATAGGATTTCCTGTTCTCTGGGAAGAATACTGAGAGGCATATGTGAGATACAATTCTGTCTCTTCCTTAGTTAGGCATTTTTTTTGTGTTGAGTAATCATGCAAAATATTTACCTACTGATGTTCAATATTGACTGCATTGTATTGACTTCAACGTCGTTTATTATCGCCGTCATGAAAAAAAACATAAGGGGTAACGCTGTTGTTTTTTATTGCCGTCATGAAAAAAAACATAAGGGGTAACGCTTTTGCTTTTTATTGGTCGTCATGAAAAAAAAAATAAGGGGTAACGCTGTTGTTTTTTATTGGTGGTCATGAAAAAAAACATAAGGGGTAACACTGCCGTTTTTTATCGGTCGTCATGAAAAAAAACGTAAGGGGTAACACTGTCGTTTTTTATTGCCGTCATGAAAAAAAACATAAGGGGTAACGCTGTTGTTTTTTATTGGTCATCATGAAATAAAACACAAGGGATAACACTGATGTTTTTTATCGGTCGTCATGAAAACACATAATGGGTAACCCTGCTGTTTTTTATCGGTAGTCATGAAAAAAAATATTAGGGGTAACACTGTCGTTTTTTATCGGTAATCATGAAAAAAAACATAAGGGGTAACGCTGTTGTTTTTTATCGGTCGTCATGAAAAAAAACGTAAGGGGTAACACTGTCGTTTTTTATTGCCGTCATGAAAAAAAACATAAGGGTAACGCTGTTGTTTTTTATTGGTCGTCATGAAAAAAAACATAAGGGGTAGCACTGTCGTTTTTTATCGGTCGTCATGAAAAAAAACATAAAGGGTAAGGCTGTCGTTTTTTATCGCCGTCATGAAAAAAAACATAAAGGGTAACGCTGTTGTTTTTTAATGCCGTCATGAAAAAAAACATAAAGGGTAACGCTGTTGTTTTTTATTGGTCGTCATGAAAAAAACCATAAGGGGTAACACTGTCGTTTTTTATCGCCGTCATAAAAAAAAACATAAGGGGTAACGCTGTTGTTTTTTATTGGTCGTCATGAAAAAAAACATAAGGGGTAACACTGTTGTTTTTTATTGGTCGTCATGAAAAAAAACATAAGGGGTAACACTGTTGTTTTTTATTGGTCGTCATGAAAAAAAACATAAGGGGTAGCACTGTTGTTTTTTTATTGGTCATCATGAAAAAAAACATAAGGGGTAACACTGTTGTTTTTTATAGGTCATCATGAAAAAAAACATAAGGGGTAACACTGTTGTTTTTTATTGGTCATCATGAAAAAAAACATAAGGGGTAACACTGTTGTTTTTTATTGCTCGTCATGAAAAAAAACATAAGGGGTAACACTGTTGTTTTTTATTGCTCGTCATGAAAAAAAACATAAGGGGTAACACTGTTGTTTTTTATTGGTCGTCATGAAAAAAAACGTAAGGGGTAACACTGTTGTTTTTTTTTGGTCGTCATGAAAAAAAACATGAGGGGTAACCCCGTTGTTTTTTATTGGTCGTCCTGAAAAAAACATAAGGGGTAACACTGTTGTTTTTTTTGGTCGTCATGAAAAAAAACATAAGGGGTAACACTGTCGTTTTTTATTGGTCATCATGATAAAAAACATAAGGGGTAACACTGTTGTTTTTTATTGGTCGTCGTGAAAAAAAACATAAGGGGTAACACTGTCGTTTTTTATTGGTCGTCATGAAAAAAAACATAAGGGGTAACACTATTGTTTTTTTTTGGTCGTCATGAAAAAAAACATAAGGGGTAACACTGTTGTTTTTTATTGGTCGTCCTGAAAAAAACATAAGGGGTAACACTGTTGTTTTTTTTGGTCGTCATGAAAAAAAACATAAGGGGTAACACTTGGTTTTTTTTGGTCGTCTTGAAAAAAAACATAAGGGGTAACACTGTTGTTTTTTTATTGGTCGTCATGAAAAAAACATAAGGGGTAACACTGTTGTTTTTTATTGGTCGTCGTGAAAAAAAACATAAGGGGTAACACTGTCGTTTTTTATTGGTCGTCATGAAAAAAAACATAAGGGGTAACACTGTTGTTGTTTTTTGGTCGTCATGTCTATTGCACTGTCATATATAACCAGAGACATATTTTACATATAAATTTCAGTGGGGTGTGGAGAGAGCTGTGGGCTAACCCCCTGGAGACCGGGGTTCAAGTCCGGTTGAAGTCCTCTGTTGGAAGACTCTTATCTCTATTTCATGCGAATTATAAAGTCAAGTATAACCATTGTGATGAATTTCTTCGGTGTCTTGATGGAGCATTGATAAGTTCGGAGGTTATCACTCTAAACAGCTCAGGTTCTAATCCCCGTAAAAACGTCGGCAGGGGGAACGCTGTTGTTATTTATTGGTTGTGATGAAAAAAACATAATGGGTAACACTGTTGTCTTTTTTTGGTCGTCTTGAAAAAAACATGAGGGGTAACACTGTTGTTTTTTATTGGTCGTCCTGAAAAAAACATAAGGGGTAACACTGTTGTTTTTTTTGGTCGTCATGAAAAAAAACATAAGGGGTAACACTGTTGTTTTTTATTGGTCGTCATGAAAAAAAACATAAGGGGTAACACTGTTGTTTTTTATTGGTCGTCATGAAAAAAAACATAAGGGGTAACACTGTTGTTTTTTAGTGGTCGTCATGAAAAAAAACATAGGGGGTAACACTGTTGTTTATTATTGGTCGTCATGAAAAAAAACATAAGGGGTAACACTGTTGTTTTTTATTGGTCGTCATGAAAAAAAACATAAGGGGTAACACTGTTGTTTTTTATTGGTTGTCATGAAAAAAAACATAAGGGGTAACACTGTTGTTTTTTATTGGTCGTCATGAAAAAAAACATAATGGGTAACACTGTTGTTTTTTATTGGTCGTCATGAAAAAAAACATAAGGGGTAGGCAACACTGTTGTTTTTTATTGGTCGTCATGAAAAAAAACATAAGGGGTAACACTGTTGTTTTTTATTGGTCGTCATGAAAAAAAACATAAGGGGTAGCACTGTTGTTTTTTATTGGTCATCATGAAAAAAAACATAAGGGGTAACACTGTTGTTTTTTATTGGTCATCATGAAAAAAAACATAAGGGGTAACACCGTTGTTTTTTATTGGTCATCATGGAAAAAAACATAAGGGGTAACACTGTTGTTTTTTATTGGTCATCATGAAAAAAAACATAAGGGGTAACACTGTCGTTTTTTATTGGTCGTCGTGAAAAAAAACATAAGGGGTAACACTGTTGTTTTTTATTGGTCGTCATGAAAAAAAACATAAGGGGTAACACTGTTGTTTTTTATTGGTCGTCATGAAAAAAAACATAAGGGGTAACACTGTTGTTTTTTATTGGTCGTCATGAAAAAAAACATAATGGGTAACACTGTTGTTTTTTATTGGTCGTCCTGAAAAAAAACATAAGGGGTAGGTAACACTGTTGTTTTTTATTGGTCGTCATGAAAAAAAACATAAGGGGTAACACTGTTGTTTTTTATTGGTCGTCATGAAAAAAAACATAAGGGGTAGCACTGTTGTTTTTTATTGGTCATCATGAAAAAAAACATAAGGGGTAACACTGTTGTTTTTTATTGGTCATCATTAAAAAAAACATAAGGGGTAACACCGTTGTTTTTTATTGGTCATCATGGAAAAAAACATAAGGGGTAACACTGTTGTTTTTTATTGGTCGTCATGAAAAAAAACATAAGGGGTAACACTGTTGTTTATTATTGGTCGTCATGAAAAAAAACACAAGGGGTAACACTGTTGTTTTTTATTGGTCATCATGAAAAAAAACATAAGGGGTAACACTGTTGTTTTTTTTTGGTCGTCATGAAAAAAAACATAAGGGGTAACACTGTTGTTTTTTATTGGTCGTCCTGAAAAAAACATAAGGGGTAACACTGTTGTTGTTTTTTGGTCGTCATGAAAAAAACATGAGGGGTAACACTGTTGTTTTTTATTGGTCGTCGTGAAAAAAAACATAAGGGGTAACACAGTTGTTGTTTTTTGGTCGTCATGTCTATTGCACTGTCATATATAACCAGAGACATATTTTACATATAAATTTCAGTGGGGAGTGGAGAGAGCTGTGGGCTAACCCCCTGGAGACCGGGGTTCAAGTCCGGTTGTAGTCCTCTGTTGGAAGACTCTTATCTCTATTTCATGCGAACTATAAAGTCAAGTATAACCATTGTGATGAATTTCTTCGGTGTCTGGATGGAGCATTGATAAGTTCGGACGTTAACACTCTAAACAGCTCAGGTTCTAATCCCCGTAAAAACTTCGGCAGGGGTAACGCTGTTGTTTTTTATTGGTCGTGATGAAAAAAACATAATGGGTAACACTGTTGTTGTTTTTTGGTCGTCTTGAAAAAAACATGAGGGGTTACACTGTTGTTTTTTATTGGTCGTCCTGAAAAAAAACATAAGGGGTAACACTGTTGTTTTTTTTGGTCGTCATGAAAAAAAACATAAGGGGTAACACTGTTGTTTTTTTTGGTCGTCATGAAAAAAAACATAAGGGGTAACACTGTTGTTTTTTATTGGTCGTCATAAAAAAAACATAAGGGGTAACACTGTTGTTTTTTAGTGGTCGTCATGAAAATAACATAAGGGGTAACACTGTTGTTTATTATTGGTCGTCATGAAAAAAAACATAAGGGGTAACACTGTTGTTTTTTATTGGTCGTCATGAAAAATAACATACGGGGTAACACTGTTGTTTTTTATTGGTTGTCATGAAAAAAAACATAAGGGGTAACACTGTTGTTTTTTATTGGTCGTCATGAAAGAAAACATAATGGGTAACACTGTTGTTTTTTATTGGTCGTCATGAAAAAAAACATAAGGGGTAGGTAACACTGTTGTTTTTTATTGGTCGTCATGAAAAAAAACATAAGGGGTAACACTGTTGTTTTTTATTGGTCATCATGAAAAAAAACATAAGGGGTAACACCGTTGTTTTTTATTGGTCATCATGAAAAAAAACATAAGGGGTAACACTGTCGTTTTTTATTGGTCGTCGTGAAAAAAAACACAAGGGGTAACACTGTTGTTTTTTATTGGTCATCATGAAAAAAAACATAAGGGGTAACACTGTCGTTTTTTATTGGTAGTCCTGAAAAAAACATAAGGGGTAACACTGTTGTTGTTTTTTGATCGTCATGAAAAAAAACATACGGGGTAACACTGTTGGTTTTTTTTGGTCGTCTTGAAAAAAAACATAAGGGGTAACACTGTTGTTTTTTTATTGGTCGTCATGAAAAAAACATAAGGGGTAACACTGTTGTTTTTTTTTGGCCGTCATGAAAAAAAACATAAGGGGTAACACTGTTGTTTTTTATTGGTCGTCCTGAAAAAAACATAAGGGGTAACACTGTTGTTGTTTTTTGGTCGTCATGAAAAAAACATGAGGGGTAACACTGTTGTTTTTTATTGGTCGTCATGAAAAAAACATAAGGGGTAACACTGTTTTTTTTTATTGGTCGTCATGAAAAAAAACATAAGGGGTAACACTGTTGTTTTTTATTGGTCGTCCTGAAAAAAACATAAGGGGTAACACTGTTGTTTTTTTTGGTCGTCATGAAAAAAAACATAAGGGGTAACACTGTTGGTTTTTTTTGGTCGTCTTGAAAAAAAACATGAGGGGTTACACTGTTGTTTTTTTATTGGTCGTCATGAAAAAAAACATAAGGGGTAACACTGTCGTTTTTTATCGCCGTCATGAAAAAAAATATAAGGGGTAACGCTGTTGTTTTTTATTGGTCATCATGAAAAAAAACATAAGGGGTAACGCTGTTGTTTTTTATTGGTCGTCATGAAAAAAAACATAAGGGGTAACACTGTCGTTTTTTATCGGTCATCATGAAAAAAAACATAAGGGGTAACGCTGTTGTTTTTTATTGGTCGTCGTGAAAAAAAACATAAGGGGTAACACTGTCGTTTTTTATTGGTCGTCATGAAAAAAAACATAAGGGGTAACACAGTTGTTGTTTTTTGGTCGTCATGTCTATTGCACTGTCATATATAACCAGAGACATATTTTACACATAAATTTCAGTGGGGAGTGGAGAGAGCTGTGGGCTAACCCCCTGGAGACCGGGGTTCATGTCCGGTTGAAGTCGTCTGTTGGAAGACTCTTATCTCTATTTCATGCGAATTATAAAGTCAAGTATAACCATTGTGATGAATTTCTTCGGTGTCTTGATGGAGCATTGATAAGTTCGGAGGTTAACACTCTAAACAGCTCAGGTTCTAATCCCCGTAAAAACGTCGGCAGGGGTAACGCTGTTGTTTTTTATTGGTCGTGATGAAAAAAACATAATGGGTAACACTGTTGTTTTTTTTTGGTCGTCTTGAAAAAAACATGAGGGGTAACACTGTTGTTTTTTATTGGTCGTCCTGAAAAAAACATAAGGGGTAACACTGTTGTTTTTTTTGGTCGTCATGAAAAAAAACATAAGGGGTAACACTGTTGGTTTTTTTTGGTCGTCTTGAAAAAAAACATGAGGGGTTACACTGTTGTTTTTTTATTGGTCGTCATGAAAAAAAACATAAGGGGTAACACTGTCGTTTTTTATCGCCGTCATGAAAAAAAACATAAGGGGTAACACTGTTGTTTATTATTGGTCGTCATGAAAAAAAACACAAGGGGTAACACTGTTGTTTTTTATTGGTCATCATGAAAAAAAACATAAGGGGTAACACTGTTGTTTTTTATTGGTCATCATGAAAAAAAACATAAGGGGTAACACCGTTGTTTTTTATTGGTCATCATGAAAAAAAACATAAGGGGTAACACCGTCGTTTTTTATTGGTCGTCATGAAAAAAAACATAAGGGGTAACACTGTTGTTTTTTTATTGGTCATCATGAAAAAAAACATAATTTGGTCGTCCTGAAAAAAACATGAGGGGTAACACTGTTGTTTTTTTTGGTCGTCATGAAAAAAAACATAAGGGGTAACACTGTCGTTTTTTATTGGTCGTCGTGAAAAAAAACATAAGGGGCAACACTGTTGTTTTTTATTGGTCGTCGTGAAAAAAAACATAAGGGGTAACACTGTCGTTTTTTATTGGTAGTCCTGAAAAAAACATAAGGGGTAACACTGTTGTTGTTTTTTGATCGTCATGAAAAAAAACATACGGGGTAACACTGTTGGTTTTTTTTGGTCGTCTTGAAAAAAAACATAAGGGGTAACACTGTTGTTTTTTTATTGGTCGTCATGAAAAAAACATAAGGGGTAACACTGTTGTTTTTTTTTGGCCGTCATGAAAAAAAACATAAGGGGTAACACTGTTGTTTTTTATTGGTCGTCCTGAAAAAAACATAAGGGGTAACACTGTTGTTGTTTTTTGGTCGTCATGAAAAAAACATGAGGGGTAACACTGTTGTTTTTTATTGGTCGTCATGAAAAAAACATAAGGGGTAACACTGTTGTTTTTTATTGGTCGTCATGAAAAAAAACATAAGGGGTAACACTGTTTTTTTTTATTGGTCGTCGTGAAAAAAAACATAAGGGGTAACACTGTCGTTTTTTATTGGTCGTCATGAAAAAAAACATAAGGGGTAACACTGTTGTTTTTTATTGGTCGTCCTGAAAAAAACATAAGGGGTAACACTGTTGTTGTTTTTTGGTCGTCATGAAAAAAACATGAGGGGTAACACTGTTGTTTTTTATTGGTCGTCGTGAAAAAAAACATAAGGGGTAACACAGTTGTTGTTTTTTGGTCGTCATGTCTATTGCACTGTCATATATAACCAGAGACATATTTTACACATAAATTTCAGTGGGGAGTGGAGAGAGCTGTGGGCTAACCCCCTGGAGACCGGGGTTCAAGTCCGGTTGAAGTCCTCTGTTGGAAGACTCTTATCTCTATTTCATGCGAATTATAAAGTCAAGTATAACCATTGTGATGAATTTCTTCGGTGTCTTGATGGAGCATTGATAAGTTCGGAGGTTAACACTCTAAACAGCTCAGGTTCTAATCCCCGTAAAAACGTCGGCAGGGGTAACGTTGTTGTTTTTTATTGGTCGTGATGAAAAAAACATAATGGGTAACACTGTTGTTTTTTTTTGGTCGTCTTGAAAAAAACATGAGGGGTAACACTGTTGTTTTTTATTGGTCGTCCTGAAAAAAACATAAGGGGTAACACTGTTGTTTTTTTTGGTCGTCATGAAAAAAAACATAAGGGGTAACACTGTTGGTTTTTTTTGGTCGTCTTGAAAAAAAACATGAGGGGTTACACTGTTGTTTTTTTATTGGTCGTCATGAAAAAAAACATAAGGGGTAACACTGTCGTTTTTTATCGCCGTCATGAAAAAAAATATAAGGGGTAACGCTGTTGTTTTTTATTGGTCATCATGAAAAAAAACATAAGGGGTAACGCTGTTGTTTTTTATTGGTCGTCATGAAAAAAAACATAAGGGGTAACACTGTCGTTTTTTATCGGTCATCATGAAAAAAAACATAAGGGGTAACGCTGTTGTTTTTTATTGGTCGTCGTGAAAAAAAACATAAGGGGTAACACTGTCGTTTTTTATTGGTCGTCATGAAAAAAAACATAAGGGGTAACACAGTTGTTGTTTTTTGGTCGTCATGTCTATTGCACTGTCATATATAACCAGAGACATATTTTACACATAAATTTCAGTGGGGAGTGGAGAGAGCTGTGGGCTAACCCCCTGGAGACCGGGGTTCATGTCCGGTTGAAGTCGTCTGTTGGAAGACTCTTATCTCTATTTCATGCGAATTATAAAGTCAAGTATAACCATTGTGATGAATTTCTTCGGTGTCTTGATGGAGCATTGATAAGTTCGGAGGTTAACACTCTAAACAGCTCAGGTTCTAATCCCCGTAAAAACGTCGGCAGGGGTAACGCTGTTGTTTTTTATTGGTCGTGATGAAAAAAACATAATGGGTAACACTGTTGTTTTTTTTTGGTCGTCTTGAAAAAAACATGAGGGGTAACACTGTTGTTTTTTATTGGTCGTCCTGAAAAAAACATAAGGGGTAACACTGTTGTTTTTTTTGGTCGTCATGAAAAAAAACATAAGGGGTAACACTGTTGGTTTTTTTTGGTCGTCTTGAAAAAAAACATGAGGGGTTACACTGTTGTTTTTTTATTGGTCGTCATGAAAAAAAACATAAGGGGTAACACTGTCGTTTTTTATCGCCGTCATGAAAAAAAACATAAGGGGTAACGCTGTTGTTTTTTATTGGTCATCATGAAAAGAAACATAAGAGGTAACGCTGTTGTTTTTTATTGGTCATCATGAAAAAAAACATAAGGGGTAACACCGTTGTTTTTTATTGGTCATCATGAAAAAAAACATAAGGGGTAACACTGTCGTTTTTTATTGGTCGTCGTGAAAAAAAACATAAGGGGTAACACTGTTGTTTTTTATTGGTCGTCATGAAAAAAAACATAAGGGGTAACACTGTTGTTTATTATTGGTCGTCATGAAAAAAAACACAAGGGGTAACACTGTTGTTTTTTATTGGTCATCATGAAAAAAAACATAAGGGGTAACACTGTTGTTTTTTATTGGTCATCATGAAAAAAAACATAAGGGGTAACACTGTTGTTTTTTATTGGTCATCATGAAAAAAAACATAAGGGGTAACACCGTTGTTTTTTATTGGTCATCATGAAAAAAAACATAAGGGGTAACACCGTCGTTTTTTATTGGTCGTCATGAAAAAAAACATAAGGGGTAACACTGTTGTTTTTTTATTGGTCATCATGAAAAAAAACATAATTTGGTCGTCCTGAAAAAAACATGAGGGGTAACACTGTTGTTTTTTTTGGTCGTCATGAAAAAAAACATAAGGGGTAACACTGTCGTTTTTTATTGGTCGTCGTGAAAAAAAACATAAGGGGCAACACTGTTGTTTTTTATTGGTCGTCGTGAAAAAAAACATAAGGGGTAACACTGTCGTTTTTTATTGGTAGTCCTGAAAAAAACATAAGGGGTAACACTGTTGTTGTTTTTTGATCGTCATGAAAAAAAACATACGGGGTAACACTGTTGGTTTTTTTTGGTCGTCTTGAAAAAAAACATAAGGGGTAACACTGTTGTTTTTTTATTGGTCGTCATGAAAAAAACATAAGGGGTAACACTGTTGTTTTTTTTTGGCCGTCATGAAAAAAAACATAAGGGGTAACACTGTTGTTTTTTATTGGTCGTCCTGAAAAAAACATAAGGGGTAACACTGTTGTTGTTTTTTGGTCGTCATGAAAAAAACATGAGGGGTAACACTGTTGTTTTTTATTGGTCGTCATGAAAAAAACATAAGGGGTAACACTGTTGTTTTTTATTGGTCGTCATGAAAAAAAACATAAGGGGTAACACTGTTGTTTTTTATTGGTCGTCGTGAAAAAAAACATAAGGGGTAACACTGTCGTTTTTTATTGGTCGTCATGAAAAAAAACATAAGGGGTAACACTGTTGTTTTTTATTGGTCGTCCTGAAAAAAACATAAGGGGTAACACTGTTGTTGTTTTTTGGTCGTCATGAAAAAAACATGAGGGGTAACACTGTTGTTTTTTATTGGTCGTCGTGAAAAAAAACATAAGGGGTAACACAGTTGTTGTTTTTTGGTCGTCATGTCTATTGCACTGTCATATATAACCAGAGACATATTTTACACATAAATTTCAGTGGGGAGTGGAGAGAGCTGTGGGCTAACCCCCTGGAGACCGGGGTTCAAGTCCGGTTGAAGTCCTCTGTTGGAAGACTCTTATCTCTATTTCATGCGAATTATAAAGTCAAGTATAACCATTGTGATGAATTTCTTCGGTGTCTTGATGGAGCATTGATAAGTTCGGAGGTTAACACTCTAAACAGCTCAGGTTCTAATCCCCGTAAAAACGTCGGCAGGGGTAACGTTGTTGTTTTTTATTGGTCGTGATGAAAAAAACATAATGGGTAACACTGTTGTTTTTTTTTGGTCGTCTTGAAAAAAACATGAGGGGTAACACTGTTGTTTTTTATTGGTCGTCCTGAAAAAAACATAAGGGGTAACACTGTTGTTTTTTTTGGTCGTCATGAAAAAAAACATAAGGGGTAACACTGTTGGTTTTTTTTGGTCGTCTTGAAAAAAAACATGAGGGGTTACACTGTTGTTTTTTTATTGGTCGTCATGAAAAAAAACATAAGGGGTAACGCTGTTGTTTTTTATTGGTCATCATGAAAAAAAACATAAGGGGTAACGCTGTTGTTTTTTATTGGTCGTCATGAAAAAAAACATAAGGGGTAACACTGTCGTTTTTTATCGGTCATCATGAAAAAAAACATAAGGGGTAACGCTGTTGTTTTTTATTGGTCGTCGTGAAAAAAAACATAAGGGGTAACACTGTCGTTTTTTATTGGTCGTCATGAAAAAAAACATAAGGGGTAACACAGTTGTTGTTTTTTGGTCGTCATGTCTATTGCACTGTCATATATAACCAGAGACATATTTTACACATAAATTTCAGTGGGGAGTGGAGAGAGCTGTGGGCTAACCCCCTGGAGACCGGGGTTCAAGTCCGGTTGAAGTCGTCTGTTGGAAGACTCTTATCTCTATTTCATGCGAATTATAAAGTCAAGTATAACCATTGTGATGAAATTCTTCGGTGTCTTGATGGAGCATTGATAAGTTCGGAGGTTAACACTCTAAACAGCTCAGGTTCTAATCCCCGTAAAAACGTCGGCAGGGGTAACGCTGTTGTTTTTTATTGGTCGTGATGAAAAAAACATAATGGGTAACACTGTTGTTTTTTTTTGGTCGTCTTGAAAAAAACATGAGGGGTAACACTGTTGTTTTTTATTGGTCGTCCTGAAAAAAACATAAGGGGTAACACTGTTGTTTTTTTTGGTCGTCATGAAAAAAAACATAAGGGGTAACACTGTTGGTTTTTTTTGGTCGTCTTGAAAAAAAACATGAGGGGTTACACTGTTGTTTTTTTATTGGTCGTCATGAAAAAAAACATAAGGGGTAACACTGTCGTTTTTTATCGCCGTCATGAAAAAAAACATAAGGGGTAACGCTGTTGTTTTTTATTGGTCATCATGAAAAAAAACATAAGAGGTAACGCTGTTGTTTTTTATTGGTCGTCATGAAAAAAAACATAAGGGGTAACACTGTCGTTTTTTATCGGTCATCATGAAAAAAAACATAAGGGGTAACGCTGTTGTTTTTTATTGGTCGTCATGAAAAAAAACATAAGGGGTAACACTGTTGTTTTTATCGGTCGTTATGAAAAAAACATAAGGGGTAACACTGTCGTTTTTTATCGCCGTCATGAAAAAAAACATAAGGGGTAATGCAGTTGTTTTTTTATTGGTCGTCATGAAAAAAACATAAGGGGTAACACTGTCGTTTTTTATCGGTCGTCATGAAAAAAAACATAAGGGGTAACACTGTTGTTTTTATCGGTCGTTATGAAAAAAACATAAGGGGTAACACTGTCGTTTTTTATTGCCGTCATGAAAAAAAACATAAGGGGTAATGCAGTTGTTTTTTTATTGGTCGTCATGAAAAAAACATAAGGGGTAACACTGTCGTTTTTTATCGGTCATCATGAAAAAAAACATAAGGGGTAACACTGTTGTTTTTTATTGGTCATCATGAAAAAAAACATAAGGGGTAACACCGTTGTTTTTTATTGGTCATCATGAAAAAAAACATAAGGGGTAACACCGTCGTTTTTTATTGGTCGTCATGAAAAAAAACATAAGGGGTAACACTGTTGTTTTTTTATTGGTCATCATGAAAAAAAACATAATTTGGTCGTCCTGAAAAAAACATGAGGGGTAACACTGTTGTTTTTTTTGGTCGTCATGAAAAAAAACATAAGGGGTAACACTGTCGTTTTTTATTGGTCGTCGTGAAAAAAAACATAAGGGGCAACACTGTTGTTTTTTATTGGTCGTCGTGAAAAAAAACATAAGGGGTAACACTGTCGTTTTTTATTGGTCGTCCTGAAAAAAACATAAGGGGTAACACTGTTGTTGTTTTTTGGTCGTCCTGAAAAAAACATAAGGGGTAACACTGTTGTTGTTTTTTGGTCGTCATGAAAAAAACATGAGGGGTAACACTGTTGTTTTTTATTGGTCGTCGTGAAAAAAAACATAAGGGGTAACACAGTTGTTGTTTTTTGGTCGTCATGTCTATTGCACTGTCATATATAACCAGAGACATATTTTACATATAAATTTCAGTGGGGAGTGGAGAGAGCTGTGGGCTAACCCCCTGGAGACCGGGGTTCAAGTCCGGTTGAAGTCCTCTGTTGGAAGACTCTTATCTCTATTTCATGCGAATTATAAAGTCAAGTATAACCATTGTGATGAATTTCTTCGGTGTCTTGATGGAGCATTGATAAGTTCGGAGGTTAACACTCTAAACAGCTCAGGTTCTAATCCCCGTAAAAACGTCGGCAGGGGTAACGCTGTTGTTTTTTATTGGTCGTGATGAAAAAAACATAATGGGTAACACTGTTGTTTTTTTTTGGTCGTCTTGAAAAAAACATGAGGGGTAACACTGTTGTTTTTTATTGGTCGTCCTGAAAAAAACATAAGGGGTAACACTGTTGTTTTTTTTGGTCGTCATGAAAAAAAACATAAGGGGTAACACTGTTGGTTTTTTTTGGTCGTCTTGAAAAAAAACATGAGGGGTTACACTGTTGTTTTTTTATTGGTCGTCATGAAAAAAAACATAAGGGGTAACACTGTCGTTTTTTATCGCCGTCATGAAAAAAAACATAAGGGGTAACGCTGTTGTTTTTTATTGGTCATCATGAAAAAAAACATAAGGGGTAACGCTGTTGTTTTTTATTGGTCGTCATGAAAAAAAACATAAGGGGTAACACTGTCGTTTTTTATCGGTCATCATGAAAAAAAACATAAGGGGTAACGCTGTTGTTTTTTATTGGTCGTCATGAAAAAAAACATAAGGGGTAACACTGTTGTTTTTATCGGTCGTTATGAAAAAAACATAAGGGGTAACACTGTCGTTTTTTATCGCCGTCATGAAAAAAAACATAAGGGGTAATGCAGTTGTTTTTTTATTGGTCGTCATGAAAAAAACATAAGGGGTAACACTGTCGTTTTTTATCGGTCGTCATGAAAAAAAACATAAGGGGTAACACTGTTGTTTTTATCGGTCGTTATGAAAAAAACATAAGGGGTAACACTGTCGTTTTTTATTGCCGTCATGAAAAAAAACATAAGGGGTAATGCAGTTGTTTTTTTATTGGTCGTCATGAAAAAAACATAAGGGGTAACACTGTCGTTTTTTATCGGTCGTCATGAAAAAAAACATAAGGGTTAACGCTGTTGTTTTTTATTGGTCGTCATGAAAAAAAACATAAGGGGTAACGCTGTTGTTTTTTATTGGTCGTCATGAAAAAAAACATAATGGGTAACACTGTTCTTTTTATCGGTCGTTATGAAAAAAACATAAGGGGTAACACTGTCGTTTTTTATTGGTCGTCATGAAAAAAAACATAAGGGGTAACGCTGTTGTTTTTTATTGGTCGTCATGAAAAAAAACATAAGGGGTAACGCTGTTGTTTTTTATTGGTCATCATGAAAAAAAAAAGGGGTAACACTGTCGTTTTTTATTGGTCGTCATGAAAAAAAACATAAGGGGTAACGCTGTTGTTTTTTATTGGTCGTCATGAAAAAAAACATAAGGGGTAACACTGTCGTTTTTTATCGCCGTCATGAAAAAAAACATAAGGGGTAACACTGTTGTTTTTTATTGGTCGTCATGAAGAAAAACATAAGGGGTTACGCTGTTTTTTTTTATTGGTCATCATGAAATAAAACACAAGGGGCCCTATTTTAACGGTCTGAAACGCAAGTGGGAAGCGCAAAGCGCAAGTAGCTTTGTGGGCGGTTCTACGGCGCTATCGCTATTTTACAGGCGGATAAATGACACTTGCGTCGCGGCGCAAGTGTCAAAAGGGTTGGTCTGAAGCAGTGTTTTTCTCATAAACTCATGTTTTTGAAAAAACCTACTATCAATTTACTCTTTTCATTGTCAATTAAGCCAGTTGAGCATTCTCAACTGATGGAATGCTCTGCGTCTTTAAAAGGGACACATTATTAAATATTCATTATTCCTTTCCGTAGCACAATTTCTCCTCCATAGACCCATGCTGTTTGTCTAGTTGTCTAAGGATAATAAAGGATACAATTAAGACAGACATCCTGTAACTGGATATATCACTTTCAGTGTTTATTTACATTTCTTATGGCGGTAAAATAATCTTTCGCTGTTGAACTATAAATACTCCATTTTAAACAAGGCCTGATAACCAATTTTATTAAAATACATCCTTCAAACCTTTTTTATAACGTAAAAGAAAAAAATCCGGATAAAATAGTCTCGTTTCCGATTTTTCAGTTAATAAAACATGCAAAGGCAAAAAAATATAATATGTCAAGCAACTGCTGTATATTCATAGAATGTGATGCTGTATGCAGGAAAATCTGACATAAAAAAAAGACACATAAGCTGGTAAAAACAGATACGGAATCGGTTGCCAGGGTGACGAAGCTTCGCAATTTTTCCCCAAATTACGCAAACCGACCCCATTCCAGCACTCTGTCTTCTTTACAGCAATAAACAGTAAGTCAAACCATAAAACAATCAAGATATTTTTCTCGAAGAGGAAACACAGAAAAAACAACACAAACACCGAAGCAAAACTGTGATACGGATTAAAACACATTACATATAATACACATTCAAACCATGTGAAGCCCTGTGCAAATCTCGATATTATTATTTTGACAGTGAATCTAGTTGCTATTGTGTTTAGATATGAACAGCCATGGCTGCAGGGAAGCGTAGCCGATTACACTTAACCATTGGTGGCGTGCTCATCTTTCAGTCATGCAACGAGCGGTTTACACCTCCGCCATCTCTTCTGACTTTCACCGTGTTAGTAAAGACTCTAGTTTATGAGGCACTTAGCATGGCTACAGCCTACCGGAAGCAGTTCATTTTTGTATTTGAATGCATTCAGATAAAAACACAGGATTAGATGTAACATTGAAAATTAACAACAAAACTCAGTAAGGATCTCGTTAAAAGTGAAAACGAAGGACGCTTTGCGGTGGAGATGTCCCTGTGTAGTGTGGGGATTCAGTCTAGGCTTCGGTCCGAAACAAGGCCTCGGCAAACAGGGTTTAGTGGAAGACAGCGGAGAAGAACTCTGGAGGAAGCATCTGAACAACCAGAGGATGGGAGTAGACAGAACAGTAATGAATCACACCAAACACTCAAAAGGCAGAACAGAACAGTATCATGAAAAAAAATCTTTGGTTATTCCTCTGCTACTTACATAATCAGGGTGTCGTGAAGTCAGGGATGTGGCATGTCTGTGGCAATCTTGATGAGTGATAAACATTTTTTGGCGACCTGGTGATTTTCTTCATGGTTGTGATGAGAGTGGTTTCCTTGTAATCCAGCGGTTAATTGTTGTTTATGTTGTCCGTTGTCTTTTTTGGTTCCAACTTGTTCTTGATGAGCAATGGAACATCCTCAGCATTTTGTTCAAGTTGGTTGGGCTAGGACGTAGAATTTCAGACTTTCTCTGCTCTGCAGATTGGCCTCCCATCTTTCTTTCTTTCACGATTAATACTCATTATAAATACACATGTACATAGCTCTGCTCAAACTGATTCCTCACGCAGAATTCCATGATCAGCATTTCAAAGCAATAAATGGATTATGGAGGTTTTTGGTTATATAATATGGCTGAAGAGAGGCCTCGTATGCTTGGAATTTTCCGAAAACACAAAAAATGTAAAAGCAAACTTTAAAAAATAAATGGAAGCTTTGTGATAAATGCTCGTAAATCAGGGAACAAATATCATATCTTCTTTGAATGTAAGTCAGAGTTTTAAAAGACTAAAAGAGTTCTTGAAAGACTATTCCTCAAATAACTACAATAGCTCCTATCCCATTCCAGCCAAACGCAGAGCAGAGTGAAGCCATTGTCCTTGTATGTAAAGTGAGGACTAAGATAAGCACTGGGGTTGTAATGTGGCCAACATATTCTCAACTGAGAACATTTCCATTCTGTGCCAGATATCAGTATCTGCGACTGTAGCTCGGAGAGCTGTAGGAGGCGGAGGACGAGGAAAAGGTGGTGCTGAAACTGGACCCTGTTGCATCAAAACTGCCTCTCCTCGAGCCAGACCTGGAGCCTGTCCTTGAACCGGTCCGTGAACCTGAGGCTGACCCAGACCCGCTAACACTGTAGGGACTGTAAAGGCCTTTGCTTGACTGAGAAGATGCTTCCAGTAGGCGTAAACCAGAGCCTTCTTCTACCATGCTTCGATCCAATGCATCCTTGTAAGAGATCTTCAGCTTGGTTTTGGGGCATGTGAGATACTTGGAGTACGCGCTCACATCTCTGAGTTTCGTTGCATTGCGTGTGTCCAAGGTACCCTTTTTCAGGGCATCATCTATGGAGACTCTGCCGGTTATTTCTGGCTCAATCAATCCACCAGTTAGATATTGAACTTCGAGGAATCGTTGACCGGCCTCGTAGTACAGCCAGCCTTTCTTCAGCGCTTGGGCTGCCGACATCCTGGTTTTGGTCCTGGGATCCTCAAAGCCATTGTAAGCCTTCTGAGCCAGATTGATGCGGTCCACCATGATCTTATCAACAAGGCCCTCGTTCATCGCGTCTGTAACGGCGTACTTCTCACCGGTGTTGGGGTCAATGATGCCTCCTGTGCAGGCCTGGGCTTCCAGCAACCGTTGACCTGTGATATTGTCCACAAGGTTCCTGTGAATGGCCTCTGTGATGGACACCTTCTCCAGTGTGTCTGTGTCCAGGATACCAGCGACTGGGCCGGTCTCCTCTGTCGGGTCATTCCAGGTTACGGCTGGGGTTTTTATCACGGGCACTGGACTATTGGAGTAAGACGAAGTGGAGCCAAATGACGAAGAGCGAGACCTGGCACCACTCATGTTTCCAGAGAGCATGTCGGCAAACTCTGTGATGGACAGGCTTCCGGCCCGGTACTGATCCAGAGCCGACTTGTCGATGAGACCCTTCAGTATGGCGTCGTCGATATCATACTGTCGCCCTGACCGTCTGTCAATGATGACCGACTTGACCACTCCATCTGACTGGGTGTTTGTAATTTCCTCCCATTCACACTCCTGCTCTGCCAGCTCCTGGTAGGTCTGCTGGTCGATTAGTCCCTTCTGATACGCCTCGTACACCGTCATCTCCTTGCCCGTCTCGGGATCAACGATGACCACCCTGCGTTTGCGCACGGATGACTTGGAGGACGTCTTCCTCTCGCGCTTCTTTTCTTTCATCAGCAGGAGGGCTAGGCCGGTCTCTGGGTCAATCATGCATCTCTCCATGAGCTGCAGGTAGGTGAGATTCTCCTCTGTGTTGGGGTCAAAGAAACCTTTGGTGTCATCCGACGGGTCGGTGAGAATTTCGTTCATCTCTTGGTCGAAGAGGCCGCGTTCATACGCCGCTTCAACAGGCAGGCGATGGCTCTGCTCTGGGTCGATGATTCCCCCGGTGGCAATCTGAGCCTCCAACAGGCGAATTCCATGATCCTTTAGGATGAGTCCCTTCTTCATGGCCTGGAATAGTGAGATGACCTTGCCGGAGTAGGGGTCCTTGTAGCCTGTTACTGCACGCTCAGCAGATAGTAGTTTGTCCTTAAACTCTTGGCCTACCACTCCCATTTTGACTGCATCTTGTACGTTGAGCTTCAGATTCTTAATTGGATCGATGACGTATCCCGTGGCGGCTTGAGCTTCTAGAAGCTCAAAGGCGGTTCCTGGTCTGATCATGTTCTTCTTCATCGCTTGGTAGATTGACAGGCGATCCTTACTAGATTCCACATAGACCCCAGCGATGCAACTGGTTCCCTCCAGGAACTTCTTCAGGGCTCGGCTGACCTCTTCCACCGAGATCAAACCCTCCATGAGGTCGTCGTACATCTTTTGGTCGATAATCTGAGAGCGAAGGAGCTCGTCGATGGTGATCTGCTTTCTGAGACCTTTGAAGAGAAGGTTCCTGTCTGCCAGGGACAGCAAACGCAAGCCACTCTCTTTATCGGGTTTGCATCTTTTCAACAGCTGGCCATAGGACTGTTTCTCATCGGTGGTGGGATCAGTGTAACCACGCACGTCGCCGATAGGGTCTGTTATCTTGTCGTGCGTCTCCTTGTTGATGTATCCACGTTGCATGGCAACATCTATAGGGAGATGGAAGTAATATTCGGGATCCAACAACCCACCGGTCGCAATCTGTGCCTCCAAAAGCCTGAGGGCATACTCTTCAGGCACAAGATCCTTTTTCACGGCCTGGAAAAGAGAAATAACTTTCCCGCTGTATGGATCCTTGTAACCCGTCACTGCCCTCTCTGCAGAGAGAAGTTTGTCGTGGATTTCAGGACCAACAAGTCCTTTGCGAACCGCCTCATCGACCGTGAGAAGTTCATCTTTCACTGGATCAACCATGAATCCTGTCGCTGCTTGGGCTTCGAGGAGGTTGAGGGCAATCTCAGGGCTTACGAGTCCTCTCTTCATTGCCTGGTAAATGCTAATTTTAGGAGGGTTGTCTGACATGATTCCAGCAATGCAGCCAGTACCGAAAAGATACTTTTTCACTGAGGGCGTCTCCATGACTTCACGTGGTGTCAGCTTCTCTTGCTTCAGCAGGTTGTAGGTTTGCAGGTCAATAATTCTAGCATTGTACAAGTCTTCGATAGTTACTCTTCTCCTTATAACATCGCATGACATGCTTTGATCCGTCCTCAGAACTTCCCTTTGTTCGATGATTTCGATGATGATGATAAGCATCCTGTCCTTTGAAATTTTCCCTGAGCGATATTGTTCCAAAAGACGGCGCCTTTCCTCTTCGGGAAGCATATTAGAGCCCATGACATCCCACAACGTCATTGATTTTCCGGCCCCACCCTCCTGAGGAATATCAATTTCTGTGTTTGCTAGCTCAGCCTGGGCTTGCTCCTCCGTGTACTGATAAGACGTTTCAGTTGGTGCAGGAACTTCAGCCTTTGTCAGACGCAGGTAGCACAGGCCAGAATCAGGATCTCGTGTAGATTTATCTAGCAGCTGCTTGTAGGTAACACTCTTGTTGGTGTTGGGATCAATGAAGCCTTTGACGTCACCTGAAGGCTCACTAAAGGATTTTGCCATCTGTTTGTTGAGACAACCACGCTGAATTGCCACGTCAGTGGGTACACGATGGCTGCTGACTGGATCAATGATACCACCCGTGGTCAACTGAGCTTCCAGAAGGGGAATGGCATGCTCTCGTAGGACTAGTTCCTTCTTCATGGCTTGGAACAGAGAGATCTTGTTGCCGGTGTATGGGTCTTTGTATCCGGTCACAGCTTTTTCGGCTGAGAGAAGCCTTTCATGAAGCTCTGGGCCAACCACTCCTTCCTTTACAGCGTCGTCAACGGTAAACTTCTGATTTTTGATAGCATCAATCATGAAACCTGTGGCAGCTTGGGCCTCCAGCAGTGAAAGCCCGGTGCTTTCTTGTAAAGTATTGTTTTTCATTGCTTGGTAAATGCTTAGTTTCTCTTTTGATTTCTCCATAAGGACACCAGCGATGCTGTCTGTTCCTTGCAAGTACTTCTTGACCTTGTCAGTGTCACTCACTTCTTTAGGTTGCTTCTTGCCCTCTTGGAGTTGATCAAATGTAGCCTTATCAATGATGTTGGCATCAAATAGTGAGCTTGCAGTGACAGATGAGCGAAGTCCCTTAAAGCAGGTATTTTCTTTTGCTACCTCCTCTCGTTCCTCAACCATAGTAACAACAAGGGTAATCAGCCGTTCAATGGTCACGTATCCCGTTCTGTACTGTCGAATCAGCTCTATTCTTTGCACCTCGGTGATGTACTCAGAGTTGATGATCTCCCAAATTGTGACTTTTCTTCCCTTGAAGGGTCCATAATCTAGTTCCATGGTGGTATGGTCCAAAGCCTCCTGAGTTTTAGCTTCAGTCATCTCTTTCGACTTGATTGCTTTTTTGGAAGTAGAGGACAGTGGAAGTAAAGGAAGCCCAGTCTCTTTGTCCGTGATGCATTTCTTCAGCAACTGAGCGTAGGATGCCTCTTCCTGTGAGTTGGGATCGTAGAACACTTTGGTTTCATCCGTGTTTTTGTTCAGGCTGTTGCTCATTTCGTCGTTGAAGTATCCCCGTTTGCAGGCAACCTCGTGAGGAATACGATAGCTTTTAACAGGGTCAATCACTCCTCCGGTGGAGATCTGTGCTTCAAGCAGACGAATGCCGTGGTCTTTCTTTATAAGGCCCTTGGTCATGGCTTCGAACAAAGATACAGTCTTCCCCGTGTATGGGTCTTTGTAGCCATTGACTGCCCTTTCAGCAGACAGAAGTTTTTCATGAAGCTCAGGACCGACAAGCCCTGACTTAACGGCTTCATCTACGGTGACTTTCTCATTTTTGACCGGGTCAATTATGAATCCAGTCGCTGCTTGGGCTTCGAGAAGATTCACTGCGGTTTCTGGTGACAGAAGCTCCTTCTTCATAGCTTCATAGAAAGGCATTTTCTTCTTGTTTGATTCGTTCATCACCCCTGCGATGCTGTGTGTTCCTTTAAGTGCCTTCTTGACTGAATCGCTTTCAGAAATTTCCTTGACCGTTATCTCTCCGTTGCTTAACTTGTTGAACACGTCTTTGGTGATGACCTTGGCTTCCAAAAGCTCACTGGAAGACACTTGGTTCCTCAGACCTTCAAAAACATTTTCATTCTTCTTCTCTTTGTCTTCCATGACAGTAATGACAATTTTAATTATCTTTTCCACTGTGATTTTTCCAGTTTTGTACTGACGAATCAATTCCCTCCTTTGTTCTATAGTGAAATATTCAGAGTTAATGACTTCCCAAATAGTGACTGTTTTACCTTTGAATCTCCCGAAAGGCACAGTGACATTAGCCTTGCTGAGTAAATCTTGAGTCTCTTGGTCTGTGTATGTGGACTCACTTTGAGCTGCTCTCTCCGTTACTGGAAGGACCAACAGGCCTGTTTCTGCATCCTTAGAACACTTATCAAGGAGCTGTGTGTAAGTGAGATGCTCCTGAGTGCTAGGATCAATGAATAACTTGCAGTCCTCACTTGGCTCAGTGAGTTTCTTATTCATTTCTTCATCAAACTGACCCTGGGTGTAGGCCAATTGAAGAGGAACTCTATGACTGTGGACAGGGTCAATAATTCCTCCCGTGGCTAGCTGTGCATCCATTAGTTTTACGGCTTGGTCCCTTTCAATGAGTCCCTTCTTCATAGCCTCAAAGACAGAGATCTTGACCCCGGTGAAGGGATCTTTAAAGCCGGTGGCTGCTCTCTCTGCCGAGAGCATCTTGTTATGGAGTTCAGGGCCTATGAGCTCTTCCTTTACAGCCTCATCCACAGACAACACTTTGTTTTTGAGTGGATCCACTATGTAACCAGTAGCCGCCTGAGCTTCCAAGAGCATTTCGGCAATGTTGGTTTCAATCTTCTTCTCTTTCATGGCCTGATAGACACTCATTTTCTGTTTGGATGGGGTTAATATGGCCCCAAGACAGTTCTGGCCTTTAAGACATGATCTAACCTTATCCGTTTTCCCCAATTCTTGCGCAGTGACCTTGCCTTTCTTCAGTTTGTCAAACTCCTTTTTGGTGAGAACACCAATGTCATGGAGTCTTCCGGCTGGAACCTTCTCCCTGATTCCATCGAAGGCTAAATGTGAATCCATATCCTTCTTGGCGCTGTCCAAGTCATCTGAGCCGTTGAACACTTTCTTAGTGGTATCCACGGTTACAGCAACAATCTTCTCTTGAGGGACACCAGCTTGACCAGTGGTCACCTTGGTCTTCGATGGTGCTGGTTTTGGAGCAACCTCGAGCTCATGCAGTTTCTCCTTGAGCTTCTTGTTCTCCTCCGCCAGAGTCTTCTCTTGATCAAGACGCCTCTTCTCAAGCTCCTCCATCTCTTTCTGTTTCTTTTTCATCTCGTCCTCTGCGTTCTTTTGCTTTTTCAAGGCGGCATCCATGGCGGCCTGAAGCTTCTTATTCTCCTCTTCCATTTGCTTCTGCTGACGTTCCTGCTCGTCCTTCAGGGCCTTGGCCTTTGCCACCTCATCAGCAAACTGCTTCTCAAGCTTATTCTTCTCCTCTTCAATGCCCTTCTCTCTCTTGAGCAGCAGCGCCTTCTCCGTTAGGAACGACTGCTGGAGACTCGTCGTCTCTTGCTTGATTTGCTCCCGCTGGGCATCGGCCATCTGTGTACCAAAATAAGAACAAAATACAACAGTGAGACATTAATAAACATCTATTTGATTTTATTAAAGGATATGGCGATTGGAAATGCCAGAAGTAAACAACATATCATGCAATGCGTACATTGCATTAAATTGCATTTAGAATAAGCAAATATTTCTGTGCTAAAATATGTGAAAACTCCATGGTAAATACATTTATAAAGGGAATCGTGACTACCAAAGATACTTTCAAGTTTTTGTTAGAACAGCATGTAAACCTATATTCCATACCTTTTTAGATTTGTTTTGAAGTTCCTCTGCCTCCCTTTTCAATTGCTCCCTCTCCTTTTCAAGGTCGGTGATGGCTTTCCGCAAGTCATCGGCCTCCTTGGTGCTCTGCAGTCTCTGCACTTCCAGCTTCTCCACCACAACCTTTTCCTGAGCGAGCGATTCTTTCTGCTGAAGTTGAACTCTTATTGTCTCGGCCTGAATCTTGAACTTCTTGGCCTCCTCCTCAGCCTTTGTCTGGGCTTGGCTGAGCTCCCTTACCCTCAGTTTCAGTTTCTCGGCCTCCGCTGAGGCATCGAGCTGCCTCTTACGCTCCGCCTCGAGGGATTTCTGGAACCCTTCGGTCTCCTCGTCCAGGCGCCGCTGCATCAGTTTTTTGTCCTCCAGTAATTTCTGAGCGTTTTCCTGTGCCTCGTTCTTCTGTTTCTGGAGCTCCACAGCCTGTGCTTTCAGTTTGGTAGCCTCTTGGATCGCCTGCATCTTCTCTTTCAGCATCTTCTCCGCAAGGGCCCGCTGTTCGGCAAGGTCCGCCTCCGCAATCTGCCTCAGCCTCGCCGTTTCCTGAGCTTCCACGCTAAGCCTGGCGGCCTCCTCTGCGAGGCTCTTCATCTTCTCGGCTTCCTCCGCAAGGAATTTCTGCGTGCCGTCTTTGTCTTTCTTCATCAGACGCTTATTTTCCACCTCTATCTTCAGCTTGAGTTTCAACAGCTCCTCCATCTGGCTCTTGACCCTGGTGAGCTCCTCTTCCACCAGGGCTTTTTGTTTGACGGCATCGCTGACCTCGGCCTTGAGCCGCTGCAGCTCTTCATCCAGGACAGATTTCTGCTTATCGGTCTCATCTAGACGAAGTTTTACCTTCGTCAACTCCTGCTCAACGACGGACTTCTGCTTGAGTGTTTTCTCTGCATGTTTTTTGTGCTTGGCCATCTCAGCGTCTGCCTGCTTTTTCTGTTCCAGAGCTGCTGCCTCGGCCTCTGCCCGCTTGGCGGCCTCCTGTTCGGCCTCCTTCCTAAGTCTCTCTGCGTCCTTTTGAGCCTCAGCTTGTTTGGCAGCCTCAGCCTCTGCAGCCTTCTTCTGCTTTTCGGCCTCTTCGGCTTTCTGCCGAAGTAACGCAGCCTCCTTTTCAGCTTTCTTCTTTGCCTTTTCCGCAGCCAGGGCAAGTTTCTTGGCGTTTTCGTACTCCTCTTTCAGTTTAGCCTGTGCCAGAGTGTCCTCTTTCTTCTGGTTTAGAACATCCTGTGCATTCAGTTCTGCAGCAGTGCATTTCTGTGCAGCCTCCTTTGCCAGGACGATCTGTTTCTCAGCCTCTTTGTCTGCCTGTTCCTTCTGCTTTTTCGCTTCGGCGGCCTTCGCCTTGAGGCGTTCGACTTCGTCCTGAGCCACTTTACGTTGTCGAGCTGCCTCTTGCTCTGCGGCGGAGATCCTCTTGACCTTCTCCTCTGCCTCTTTCCTCTTCTTCTCTTCCTCGGAAGCAAGCTTCTTCATTTTGTCTGCCTCTTCCTCGGCTTTGAGCTTGCTCTTTTGGCTCTCCTCCGCAATGGTCTTCAGCTTGTTTAACTCCTTCTCCAGGTCTAGCTTGCCCTTTGAGGCCTTCTCAAAGTTGATCTTAAGGATGTGGATCTCCTCTTCGACCACCTTTCTCTGGCGAACGGTTTCTTCCACAATCTGCTTCTGCCTCACAAGTTCAGAATCAGAAGAGGTCTTCAGCAGTATGATCTTCTCCTCTATGTCCTGCTTGTGTTGAGATGCCTGGTCTTCCAGCAACTTCCTCTGATAGGCCTCCTCCTCTGCTTTGCGTTTCAGCCTTTCATTCTCTGCTTCTTTGTCCTTCAGGGCGATCTCCGCTTCAGTCTTCAGACGAGTCGCCTCGTTTATAGCGGCCAGCTTCTCCTTGAGTATCTTCTCAGCCTCGGCCCTCTGGCGAGCGGCCTCTTCCTCCGCCACCTGCCTCTGCTTCTTGGCCTCTTCTGCCACGGACCTCAGCCGGGCCGCCTCTTCTGCCAGATGCTTCATCTTCACCACCTCCGTCTCGAGCAGCTGCTTGCTTTTCTCGGTGCTGGACATCGACTCGGACACCGCCTTGTTCTTCAGCGTGAGGAGCTCGTCCATCTCGCCTCGGACCTTGGCCAGCTCGTCCTCCAGCTGTTTCCTCTGGTTCTGCGCAGAGTTCACCTCGTTCTTGAGACGCTGAAGCTCGTTGTCCAGAAGGGTCCTCTGTTGCTCAGCGTGTTCAGAGTCAGCCTTGAGTCGGATGCACTCCTGCTCCGCAGACAGTTTCTGTTGGGCAGTTTGTTCCGCCAACTTCCTCTGTTTCTCCAGCTCCTTCTCTGCGTTGTCCTTCTGCTTGAGCGCCGCCTCCTCGGCCTTGGCCTTCTTCTTGGCGTCCTTCTCGGCGTCCACCTTCTGCCGCTCCGCTTCCTCCTGGGCCTGGCTCTTCTTGAGGGCCTCCTCCTCGGCCTGGAGCCTCAGGCGCAGAGCCTCGTTGGCCTTCTGCCGCCACATCTCCAGCTCCTTCTCGGCATTCTCCCGGGCGTTGTTGGCCTCCTCCTGCTGCTTCTTGAGCAGCTCGGCCTCGCCCTGCAGCTGAAGAACGGTGCCCTGCTCCCTCTTCAGGGACTCCGCCAGTCGGGTCGCCTGCTCGTCGAACGCCATGCGCTTGCTCTGCAGCTCCGTGGCGGCGCTCTTCTGGGCCACCTCCTCGACCAGCATCACCTGCCTCTTCTTCTCCTCCTCCGCCTGTTTCATACGCCTCTCCGCCTCCTCCGCTTGCATTTTGAACTTCTGCAGGTCGTCCATGGCCTTCTGCTTCTGTTTGGAAGCTTCTTTCTCCGCCTCGGATTTGCGCTTGAGCTCCTCCTCTGCGTTCTTCTTCTTCTGCGTCTCCTCGGCCACCTGCTTCCTCAGCCTTTCGGCCTCGTCCTGCGCGGCTTTGCGTAGCTTCTCCGCCTCGTTGGCCATGTTCTTGAGTTGGCCCAGCTCCCCTTCGGCGGTGGTCTTCTGCCTTATGGTGGTCTCCAGCTGGAGCCGTATGATGTGGATCTCCTCTTCGATCTTGGTGCGACTCAGCAGGGCTTCCTCCACCTGCTGGTTCTTGGCCTTGATCTCCTGCTCTGAGAGGCTCTTGAGCTGGTGGAGCTCCACCTGGATGTTCTGCTTCTGCTTCTCCGCGTCCACGGCCACGTCTTGCCTGCGGTTCACCTCATCGTTCATCTGTTGTTTCAGGGCTTGGGCCTCTTGCTGGGCTTTGGCCACGGCTTTGGCGTGGGCGTCGGCCAGCTGCTTCTGCTTCTCCAGCTCCGCCTCCATCTCGGCCAGCTTCCTCTTCTCCTCCTCCTTCAGTTTCTCAGTGGCTTTCTGCATTGGTACAAGCAAAGAAAGGGCAAAGGGGGGAAAGACAATATTAGGAATGACATAGAGATATTAGGGTTAGGGTTCCTTCACAGTAAGCTGTCACGTACAAATGTCCAATATATGAAAATTACAGAAATGGCAAAAAAACAATAAACGGCTAAAAGTCTATACATATTAAGTTATACTTCATTTGATACACATACGGGATGATCCTCACGCCAAGACACAACACACACCTGGAACCACAAATCACTTCATGCAAGAGATATTATATTGAATATTTTCCGATATAAAAGCATTTTTTATCACTTGACATCTCCATTATTTATCATGTATATATCTACACTTGACAGTGCAAATATCTGACATATGGAACTCTCTTTTCTTATAATACGTTTTATTGAAGAATAAACCTCTGGAACTTTACGATTAAAATAATTGTTGTAACTGTACGGTTTAAAAGTTTATACTTAAACAAGCTACTTTGAATATAAGTATGAATCTTTTAATTGTTAAAAGGCACACTTTTAATTGTTAAAAGGCACCCTTTGTCTCTGAACCTATGGTTTGGACATGAACGTGTTACTCTCAGGTTGAGGATATGAAAAGTATTTGGAAACAGATAAGCAGGAAATAAGCTGCATGCAAAGAGGTCATGGCTGGGGTGACAGTGACAGGTGGAATGGCAAGGGAAGCCACTGCAGACAAAGACCTTCTTTGATAAACCGTACTGTAGCAGGTATATAATATAATACACATGACATGACGTCACAGATGGTTTGGTGGATTAGGTAAACTTCAAGAGATGCGAGTATGGATGGTTCAGTGTATTTTCAGTATATGGAATTCCTAAAGGGAAGATTTAGAATTCACCGGAACCTATCCTACTTTATACAAATAAAGTAGCAAGCAGGTAAATGGATGGTCGAATGGTCTTCTATCTAATGATAGAAGACAAGAAGTAAAAAAAATGTCAGCCAATTGTTACAGAGCATGTTCTTGCAGTAACCCTAAATATATACTGTATATATATTTATAAATATATATTTATTATTCAGATAGGCTCCTTTGAATCCCCAACCTTCTCTTCGAACAGGGACCGCAGGTCTGATGCAGAGAAAGATGGTAGAGGGCTTTTATTTTGTTAATACCTGCCGCTTAGGGGTTTACTCATGTCTTTAGCGCCCAAACATGACTAACATTCATCATGACAAAGCACTGGCAAGCAAGGGAAGCAAAGAAGATACCATGTTAGAAAGTAGAGGAGAGGGGGGTAACTGAAAGGCTCATCAGTAAGGTACAAGTACATTTGAAGAGAAGCCTCGACACCTATACTTTAAAGAGTAACCAAATACTGAAATTTCATAGAAGTTTCATTTTTGTATTATTATTGCCTCAAATGAATGTCAATGAATCCCAATGACCACACAAGATGATGACTATGAACAATGAGGACTATCCATTCATTAGAGACAATGCTATTCATTACATATCAATTATACAATCTTCCAGAGTTTGGTCACTCTCTAAAGGACTGCTGTGGAGACAAAAGGGTTGAACAAAAAACAGCTAACGGTCACGGAGGACACACAGCAGAAGGGCTCAGTGGATGCGCTGTGACCCTGAAGGCTCCCCAATCAAGGAGTGTTGCAAATCATTATAAATGATAGGTCTCGTGGAATTGTATTATATTTCCATATTCATTCCTTACTTCCATATAACTTTATTTCACATTGATTATTATTTCTTATCTCTTCTCTTTTTAATGGATTAACACATTTGAACATTTAGCTGCCAGTGTTCAGCGTGACGGGGTGTCGTTACCTCCTCGTCCTCTAGGCGGCGCTGTGTATTGATGATGAACAGGATGTACTGGCTATTGAGCGTCATCAGTTCGCTGTAGCGGGTCCGCAGGGTGACGTACTGGAGGACAAAAGGCGGGAAAACACACGTCTCAGACCTCGATGTTCAAACCGAAATCTTGGCATTTGTTCGAAACACTTCAGAAACACATACAGAAGTATCAACCATGGAAGTGAACAATATACGAAAGCGCAAATGAATGTCGCCACGATGACTGACCTCTTGGATGATGTCATCAGAGGCAGACTCCATCTTGGTCTTCTTCAGGGGAGAAGCGATGGGATCCTGCATAGCTTTATAGGTCACCACCTGAAGTTCATAGTCCTATAGAAGTGAACCCAACAGTATTAACCCATAAACTCAGGAAACAATGGGGAGAGTGGTGTTTCGTTATATAAGAATGATAAAAACAACATGATTGGTCCATACCTTGACTGCATCGATGTATGCTTTAGCATATTTCTGGCAATCTTCTATTTTGTCTTTGTTGGTTTCAATCTCCTCCTGGAGTATCTGTAACCAACAACAAAAATATGTTTTTACAGGTTACATGAGTTAGGTTTCTCTCAAATTTGCTTTGAAAGGATATCTGTTAATTTGGAGGAAGCGTTTATCCAGTTTCTTAAGGTACTAACGAGTGCCTACATTCTTACCATTAGCCATCCAAGTGGAAATCCAACCCCTGACCGTGGCAGTGTTACCCCCCTTGCTCTACCAGTTGAGACACACAGGACCACCATGCTACCGCCTACTGCAGCTGCTAGCTACAGTTAAATAAGCTAGGCTACACCGTAGAAAACGAGCTAGGCTGCAACATTTAAATGCGCTGGGCTACAACATCCAAACAAACTACCTTCTCCTGCTTGAGCTGCTGGCCCAGGGCCTTGCCGTCTCCGATGGGCAGGGCCTGGATGTCCTCCTGCCTCTGCTTGGCCTCGCGGAGCCACACCATCAGCTCCTCGTAGCTGCCGTGGTACGAGCGCATCTGGCGGCCCAGCAGCTCCAGCTCCCGCTGCCTCAGGTCCATCTGCACGAACACGGCCTGCCAGCGCTCCAGCAGGCCGCCCACCAGGTGGCGGTAGTGCTCCAGGTCGGCGTCGCGCTCGCTGTGCACGCGCGTCATGCGCTCGTTGATGCCGCCCGCCTTCTTCAGCTCGTCCTGCAGGCGGTCAAACACCCCCTGGTCCTCCTCCGCCTCCCCACGCATTTTCTGTAAGGAGGAGGTGGTGGGTGAGGAAGAGGTGGAGGATGATGGTGGTAATGGTGCTACTGCAAGGGGCAGCTGCTAGCAAAGTGGCCGCTAGAATAGACATGCTAGCGTAGTCACTGCTAGTGTAGTTACTGCTAGCATAGTCACTGCTAGCACAGTGGCGCTGAGCATCGTGGCTTTAAGCGCCATGGTGTTAGAATTAGTGTGGGCTAGCATCCCTATAGGATAATGGCCACTAGCATAGTGATGCTAACTAGCATATCGATGCTAGTCACTGCTAGCATAGTGGCGCTGAGCTTCGTGGCCTGAAGCATACTGGGGACTGATGGCCCCAGTACGGTTTTACGTAAAGATTTGAATAACACATTTTGAAATAATGCTGCTATGGTTAGGTATTGCTATGAGTTAACAGAGACTCTTCAAAGGTTGCGACGAGGCTATCAAAGTAGGCCATCAAGCCTAATTACATGTGTAAACTTGATCCTCTTGATTATGTCCTCCATAAACCAGATGAATGAGATAAACAAAGAGCCTCCTCCTCGTACCTTGAGCTGGCTGCGGTAGTTCTCCACCTCCTTCTTGTCGGTGGGAACCTTGTTGACGTCACGCAGCCGCGTCTCGTAGGTCTTCAGCGTGTCTTCGGCGTCCTTGGTGTTTCGTATCACCACGTCGATGGTCTTCAGCCTGAGGGGGGCACATGCACACGCTTGTCAACAACCGTTCACCCTGATTTTTTGTTGTCATTCCTGGGAAATAGTTCGAGTTGTATCTGGGTGTAAGGCATCTAAGGTGTGAGTCGGTGGGTGCATAATAGTGAGTGAGTAGGTGGGTGGCAGGAGGTGACAGAGGAGGTGAGAGAGGAGGTGAGGGAGGAGGTGAGGGAGGAGGTGACAGAGGAGGTGAGGGAGGAGGTGACAGAGGAGGTGAGGGAGGAGATGACGGAGGAGGTGAGAGAGGAGGTGAGGGAGGAGGTGACGGAGGAGGTGACGGAGGAGGTGGCGGAGGAGGTGGCGGAGGAGGTGACAGAGGAGGTGAGAGAGGAGGTGACGGAGGAGGTGACGGAGGAGGTGACGGAGGAGGTGACGGAGGAGGTGAGGGAGGAGGTGACAGAGGAGGTGAGAGAGGAGGTGAGGGCGGAGGTGATGGAGGAGGTGGAGATCAGGCCCTTACTTGTCCAGGTAGACGGAGGACAGGCTGTAGACGTGCTCCATCTTGTTGAGGGTGAAGTCGAGCTCGGAGCGCAGCAGGGGGGCGGTGCTGCCCTCCTGGGGGGACGCCAGCACCTCCTCCGTCTTCTCCGTCACGCCGCTCAGCTCCTTCCTCAGACCCTCCAGCTCCGACTGGACTTTCTGTGGACGACACGTGAGCCCAAGAGTTCTTTAAGTTGTATTTATAGTAGTAAGTAAGAGCATGCATACCCCACCCACACACACCCACACCCACAAACACAGACACAGACACATACACAGCCACCGACGGACAGACAGACAGACACAGAGGGACACACACACACAGACTTCTAAAGGCATGATACATTGAACCCCTTTATCACATTTTGTAGCTTAACTCGCTTGAGTTTAAGTAACTAACTTGCTTGAGTTCAAGACACGCATTCCTTCACACCTGCCTTTTTAAAAGCACTTCACTCACTTTTTTAAACCGTTATCCTTGACAATGGCATCAATTTGTTTCATGCTTGTGTGTACATCACATCACAGTACAAGTGTCTCCTAGAAAAGCATTATTTAATGCTTGGGCCCCGTCCCCCGGTGATGACATCACCCGGGGGGGGGACGTCGTTCTCACCATCTGCTCGGCGGTCTTGAGGGCGCAGGCCTTCAGGGGCTCCTTGTCCACGGGCTGGCGGAGGCGGGTGACGGTGCGGTGCTCACAGCCCTCCAGCCGAAGCCGGAGGTCTTTGATGCGGGTCAGGTACACCTTGCAGAAGGACTCCTCCTGTTCACCTGCTCGGGGGAGGGGGTGGAGGGGGGAGGGGGGGAGGGGGGAGGAGGGGGGGGGGAGACACAGGGTGTGAGTGTGTGTCTGTCGACCGACGGTGGAGTGGGTGTGGATAAGAGTGAGGGTGTGCGTGGAGGTGTGGTTAGGAATTACTGACTGTGTTTGTAGTGGTTGATTTTGTTGTTGTTGTTGTTGATGTTGTTGTAGTAATGGGACAGGGAAGGGTCAGCGATGAAGAGTTTCATTGCAGAAGGGATATTTACAAATAACTGTAAATTCATTAAATGTTGATATTGATCTAAATATAAAGATCCAAGCAATCCAGTAGGACAACCGAAAGCCAAAGAAATGCTTTACGTTCTATCATTATTGTTTAATATGCTTGAGCTGCTCCCCCCGCGACCCGACCCCGGATAAGCGGACGAAGATGAGATGAGATGTAATTATTTTTATTTTTATTAATTTTAAGAAAAATATAAGTTTGATTCCCTGTTCGACAATGAAACCCTTCAAGGGGAATTGTGTGTAATTGGACATTAATCAGAGTCAGAAATGATTATAAATGTTTTCTGAAGGCCCAGGTGTGATCAGGGTGTCTTGATTAGTGAGTGGAGGTTTAATCAAACAGTAAACGTTCAAACTTCAACATTAACACACACACGGCGTTGGTAGGAAACACACTGATTCATGCAGAACTCGCTGCACATCAAGTATCAATCCAACACTGTTTTGACACTGATTGGCATAATCATTGACATTGATTTTGGAACATAAAACCATGCTTCTGATAACAGGAATGCAACGACAGAACGGCAGAATCAACAACAGAGGATTAGGACGGAGGCGGGTATTACTCTTAGGACGAGGACGGGGATGATTATTGATTATCATGACGAAGTCACGAACAAAACGAAAATGCAAGTTCAAACAATGCACACGGCGGCTCAGCCAAATCAAACCATGAAACAAGCCAAAGTGATACCTTACCTCCCACTGCTGGCACATAGCCTGCAACGTGAATCAAACGGTCAAACAGTGGCAGCAAAAAAACAAACCAGCTGGTTGGCCTTATGAGGATGACCGACGCAAACAGGTCAGCCGTGAACAGCCGGCATTTAAATAACGAACAAATAAATCATAATAATGTGGCGGCTAACAAACGAAGCCTTGGGTTGGGGAGTGCTTGTTTTGCGGGGGTTTGGTGGAGGGGGGTGGCTGTGGGGGGGGGCGGGGTTAAGCGGAACACACCTTGCTCCACGGAGGTGACCAGGGAGTTGTATCGCTGGTTGGCCTTGTTGTAGCCGCCCTCCACCTGCATGCGGTCCTCCGCTCCGAACATCTGGGAGTCCTGGCTGTCCAGCAGGAAGGCCTGGTAGTGGAGCTCCAGGTTCCTCAGGGCCAGGCGGTACTCCTCCACCTTCAAGGTCTTGAACTGGACCGAGGGAGGGGGGGGGGGGGGGGGGGGGGGGGGGGGAGGGAGGGGGGAGGGAGGGAGGGAGGGGAGAGGTGGAGTGAGGGAGGGGATGGAGAGAGGAGAGGAGGAATGGAGGGTTGAGAGGAGGAGTGGATAGAGAAGGAAGGGAGGAGACGAAGGATAGGAGAGATGAAGAGAGAAGAGTTTAGGAAGAGGCGCATCTACAAACATTTTCCATGCATCAGTATAATTATATTTTTGATCAAGGCATTCAATGTAAGGGGCCAGAATATGTAATTAATTATCTCTTTAGCGCATTCATTGAGTGAGTCTCTATCAAATGGTTCTGTTGTCGTTTTTATTACCATGGTGATGTTCCAGGTGTTGATGATGTTGATGTCTCTCGTCAGGTATTGCCATGACAACAGGCTCTTCATGTCCACATGCATGGTCTGCCACATGGTCAGCATCTTTTGCAGGTTGCCGTCCAGGCTGTGAGAGACAGGGGTGTTCAGGGTAAGAGTTATGGCACTGAGGAGCACCCATACAGGTAGATAGTGAACACTGGGAATCAAACCTGCGAACCCTTTCGGCTGAAAATCCAACCCCCACTTTAGGTCAAGTTAAATTGTGTTCTGTACTTAATGGGTCTTTATTAATTATTCGGTCGCAGGCTGTTTACAACAAACGTATAAGTTCATACACAGACTCAAGCAATGCTACCTCACAATCCCTCACACCCCATAGCACAGCCATCCTTGTTCACACCCTGGTCACTTCCCGCATCGATTACTGTAACCCCCTCCTCTTTGGTATCCCCCTCAAGTCCATCCGTAAGCTTCAACTGGTCCAGAACTCTGCCGCTCGCATCATCCCCAGAACCCCCTCCATTAATCACATCACTCCTGTCCTTCAGCAGCTTCACTGGCTCCCGGTCAAAACCCGCATCCATTTCAAGATTCTGCTCCTCACCTTCAAGGCCCTCCACAACCTCGCCCCTCCATACATCTGTGAACTCCTGCACACCAACACACCCACCCGCACTCTCCGGTCCTCCTCTTCCATTCATCTCACTGTACCCCCCCGCCCGCCTGGTCACCATGGGGTCCAGGCATTCAGCCGATCTGCCCCCCACCTCTGGAACACCCTCCCACCTGACATTCGCAACTCTGACACTCTCTCCACTTTTAAGTCCCGTCTAAAAACACATCTTTTTAAACTGACATATTCAATCTAAATCATTGTCTCCCACCCATTCCACCCCACTTGTGTAAATTGTTTCAATGCATCTTGTTCTTGTGTTTTTTATGATTGTTGATTTTGTTTTTTAAACACTGCCCTGAAAGGTGACCTTGAGTGCTATGAAGGGCGCCATCAAATAAAATGAATTATTATTATTATTATTATTATTATTTAGAGCTGTCAGTTAAACGCGTTATTAACGGCGTTAACACAAACCAATTTTAACGGCGTTAAAAAAATTATCGCGCGATTAACGCAATTGTTTCATTTAAAAAAAAATAAAAAAAAATAAATAAAAAATTTCTTTGGCTCAAAACAAAGAAGCAGTAGCCTGACTGCTATGTTCAAATGACATTTGTTCAAAGCAGTCGTTTAATTGCACTACAGGCTCTTTTTTGTATCGTCCTGTTTTGATCAGTATATGCCAATGTTGTTATAAATAAAAAATCATTTGCACAAGGCAAGCCGATGCACTTCACCATGTTTATAAGAGAATTAAAATGAGAAGAATTATGGGACAAAAAAATCAAGGGATATTTAGCATAGAAAAAGAATTTGCGATTAATCGCGATTAATCGTGAGTTAACTATGACATTAATGCGATTAATCACGATTAAATATTTTAATCGCTTGACAGCTCTATTATTATTATTATAATACATGCAGAGAATCAAAGTAAATCATTCAATCCAAAGCATGCACGAGATCACACGCTTTCCCTTTCTTTCCCTCAGTCAACACTGTAGACGCCCATAGCCACAGTACACCCAAACACACAGTTACACAATGCGTTTGTGACCACTGACGATGTTTTCAAGGATGATAACGATTCAGCCAGGAGCTAATGGGCCTGGTGCCACGGGCGTCGACTGCAATTAAAACCTAGCTCAAATGATTAGCTACATGATCTGTCTTGAGTGTTTAACTGTGGTAATTCAACCTCGACATTGTATTTCCTGCGTCTCGTCTTCCCTTTGGGGCTTTCGGCTCAGCTGTTGTGCCTGTTTTTGGGGCTTTTGTCCTTAAGAGTCCTTAAGGCTTTATCATGATCTAACTAGACATCTGCCAGGACACTGCGGGCACTGCAGTGGAGTGGGTGAACAGAGTTTAAATAGATTGCACATTAGAGGGTTCATAGAGTGCACATTAGAGTGTCAATAGAGTGTGCATTAGAGTGTTCATAGAGTGCACATTAGAGTGTCAATAGAGTGCACATTAGAGTGTTCATAGAGTGCACATTAGAGTGTCAATAGAGTGCGCATTAGAGTGTTAATAGAGTGCAAATTAGAGTGCGCATTAGAGTGTTAATAGAGTGCACATTAGAGTGTGCATTAGAGTGTTAATAGAGTGCACATTAGAGTGTCAATAGAGTGTGCATTAGAGTGTCAATAGAGTGCGCATTAGAGTGTCAATAGAGTGCACATTAGAGTGTAAATAGAGTGCACATTAGAGTGTCAATAGAGTGCACATTAGAGTGTCAATAGAGTGTGCATTAGAGTGTTAATAGAGTGCACATTAGAGTGTGCATTAGAGTGTCAATAGAGTGTGCATTAGAGTGTCAATAGAGTGTATAAATATAGTGTACATTAGAGTGTTAATGAAGTGTATATTAAGAGAGAGTATAGTAGAGTGCACAATATATATATATATATATATATATATATATATATATATATATATATATATACAGTAGTATGAACAGTGCAGTCTAAAGTAGAGATCTGTCCTAAGAAAGACACTTGGAAAATAAGATCATTTTAATTCACAATATGCCTAATTGCACGGTATCAGAATCTGGCGACGGTATGGAATGTTGGTGTTTTCATGGCAGTTGGAGTTTCCCCAGCCTTACCCGGCAACACTGCTCACAGCCTCCTTATTGGTGGGTGGGACCAGGAAGCAGATGGAGGGGACCACCGCCTCGCTTCCCTTCTCGTTGAGAACCCTCCACTTGTGGGGCTGGGAATTGTCCAGCAGGGCGCACTCATCGCCCCGGTGGACCGTGATCTGGGAGGGCAAGGGACAGCAACAACAACAACAACAGAGGTCAGCGCTGTAAGAACAGGTCTTGTGCTGCGGCGGAGAAGTTACACACTGATAACGAGGAGGAATGTTTAAGGCAATTAGCGCAGGTTCAGACATTGTTATTGTGGTCAGGGGTTGGGTTTCTGTGGAAAAACATGCCTCCCATCCTCCCAGTTATTGTGCCAAATCTGTTGATAACAAACAAGAAAGACAAGGAAATAGTGGTTGGCCAGATCTAGTCACAGAATACTATGAAAAGCCTTGCCTGGCCGTTCACTATTCTAGCAGGTAACACATGCATGGTATTGATCTTAGCACAGTGTACAGATCCATTACTAGACCTAACTATATAAACTATAGAAATCTAGGGCAGCTAGCATGCGGTCTATAATGTTCTTGAGTTTGTGACATTAAGGCAAAGTGAGAGCTTTAGTGGAGGAACATTCCGGTCTTCCCCAGATATGGCGGACTTCCAAAGATAGTAAGGTTGCTTGGGCGCGTCAGGGCTGCCACAACAGTCGTGATTTGTGACAGGAAGTTAAAGAGAGGACTCCAAAGAACAATAACCCGATTATCAACTCAAGATTCCAGCTTTGGGAATTTGATCCCAGCCCTCTCGAAACATGAGGCTTCAATGAAATAAAACCCTGGCTGACCGTTCTTGAACTCAAAGTGGGAGGAGGGCGACGGCATATCCATAGAGTCATGCTCACTTCTCCATCCCCAACAGGTAAGAGTCTGCACCTCCAGCTCGCGGTGGGACTGCGTGTTATCTGGGTTTGAACCGAGTACCTTTCAGTTGGGAGTCGAGCCCAACCCAACCTGACTACAAACACCCCCCCCCATCGTCCCTATAGCGACTTTGGTTTCAGCCCCGCCTTTGGTTTCACCCCCCCCCCCCCCCCCCCCCCCCACACACATGGTACGACACATGACAGCTCTGAGACCAGCAATGAGTTCAGTCCACTGGGTAGGCTTGCTGTATGTTGCAAGTCCTGGGACTTAAAAATAGTACTTCTTATCTTATCCTAGCTATCTTTGTTTTATACGTGGAATGGGTTAGCCTAGTGATTGTTGGTGCTCCGCACTTGGTTCTATAAACATCCTTACTGTACGAGCAGTGATATGTTGTTGTTTCTCTTCTGACAAATCTTTCTTTTTTGACTGATGTACTTATTGTAAGCCGCTTTGGCTCAAAGCGTCTGCCAAATGCTCTCAATGTAAACGTCAATGTCGGCTTGTCGGCCGATCCCTCCTTCCTACATCGGTAGGGGTACATAACATAACACGACACGGCTCAAACTCTCAGTGTCCTGCCTCTCCGTCTGCTCGGGCGCGACACCAGCCTGTCCGTGTGTCCGTCAGTCAGTCCTCACCTCCAGCTGCTTGAAGTCGCACACGGCCTGGACGGGCAGCTTGCCCTTCAGGGGCGTGGCCGGGTTGCGGGGCCGCAGCTGAACCACGTTCTTGGCGCGGCGGCTCAGGCCCTCCAGGTGGGTCCCGAACTCCTTCAGCTGCTCCCGCTCGTCCTGCCGGGGACAAGACAGGACGCACCAGGGCGGTGGTTAGAGGCTGACAAACCCCAGACTGGGCGGGCGGCGCCACTTTGATACGCCTTCAGATCAATGTTGGCAAGATGCGCGATTGGGTTCCGACCTCAGCAGCTAAGTGGTTGCATGTCTAAGGGTAATTTTAAACTGAATTTTTACAATGAGAAGGGTCACTTTAGCCTTGTGGGCACCCGTTTAAACAAGACCTGACAGCCAAATGGCTTAAAGTTAATGACGAAAGGGTAAGGTCGATGACAGATGAATGATTTATCGATGTGACGTAAGATGAAGATGAACAAGGTGATGAACACAGGTGATTGACAGGTTTACACACTAACTATGTAACCGACAGCTTACCAGTGGGATGTAAGAGAATGATGGCAGGTCAGAGTGCACATTAGAGTGTACGGAGTCTCTACAGCAGAGTCTATACAGTTGGGTGTATAGTGGAGTGTACTGTATAGTTTACAATAGATGTTTCTACAGTACAGTATAGTCTCTACAGTAGAGTTTACAGTACAATAGAGTGTACAAGAGTTTACAGTACAATAAAGTGTACAGTAGAGTGTACAGTATAGTCTCTACAGTAGAGTTTACAGTACAATAGAGTGTACACAAGAGTGTACAGTAGAGTCTCTACAGTAGAGTGTACAGTAGAGTGTACAGTAGAGTCTCTACAGTAGAATGTACAGTATGGTCTCTACAGTAGAGTGTATAGTAGAGCCCTTACAGTAGAGTGTACAGTAGAGTTTAGTGTACAGTAGAGTCCTTACAGTAGAGCGTACAGTAGAGTTTACAGTACAATAGAGTGTACAGTAGTGTGTGAACAGGCCCTACCACTGCGTCCTGCAGCAGGTCCTCCAGGCGTGTGACGGTGATGGTGCGGTCGCACGTGTACTTCCTCTTCATCGTCTCCTGGATCTTCTTCATCCTCTCCTCCGCCTCCTTGACGTCAGCGAAGAACTGGGAGAGAGAGAGAGAGAGGGGGGAGTGGGCGAGTCAAAGTGAGTGAAGGAATGAAGGGGTTGACATGTTGATTTGTACAGTGAAGAAGGCCGAGCAGGGAGGGAGTTTGGAAGGTGAAGGACGAACCTGGAAGTAGGCGCCGTTCTCCTTCAGGTGGGTCTCCAGGCAGCAGCACAGCTGCAGGATCCAGCTCCACTGAGTCTGTAGGGCCGCCGTGAAGGCCTGGGGGAGAGAGGAGGGGGAGGAGGAGGAGGAGGAGGAGGAGGAGGGAGGTGGGAAGGACGGAGAGGGGGAGAGGGGAGAGGAAGATAGAGGGGGGGAGGAGGAGGAGAGGAGGAAGTGATAAGGTGGAGGAGAGGGGGAAGGAGGAGAGAAAGAGAGAGGGGGGAGGAGGAGAGGAAGAGGGAGGAGGGGGAGAGAGAGGAGAAGGAGGAGAAGGAGGAGGAGGAGGTGGAAGAGGGAGGAGGAAGGTGGGAAGGATAGAGAGGAGGAGAGTGGTGGAAAAATAGGGAAAAGAGGAGGAAGAGGTGGAAGAGGGAGGAGGATGGTGTGAAGGAGGGAGAGGAGGAGAGTGGAGGAAAAAGAGGAGGAAGAGGAGGAGGAGGAGCAGAAAGAGATGGTTGAGCCACATGTAAAACCAGTTGACTTTTGCTTTAAATTAACCAGGGGATTCATACAAATCAACCTAGTAAAGTCTAGCATAATTATAAAAATATATATATATATATAATTCTATGAACTTTAAATGCTCTCGTTAAATGCTGTGGTCCATTCAACTCTTTTCTCCTTAAGCCCAACCACAGTCCCCTCCTCTCTCCTCTAGCAGGGCCTACCTCCACAGTCCCCTCCTCTCTCCTCTGGCAGGGCCTACCTCCACAGTCCCCTCCTCTCTCCTCTAGCAGGGCCTACCTCCACAGTCCCCTCCTCTCTCCTCTAGCAGGGCCTACCTCCAGTCCCCTCCTCTCTCCTCTAGCAGGGCCTACCTCCACAGTCCCCTCCTCTCTCCTCTAGCAGGGCCTACCTCCAGTCCCCTCCTCTCTCCTCTAGCAGGGCCTACCTCCACAGTCCCCTCCTCTCTCCTCTAGCAGGGCCTACCTCCAGTCCCCTCCTCTCTCCTCTAGCAGGGCCTACCTCCAGTCCCCTCCTCTCTCCTCTAGCAGGGCCTACCTCCACAGTCCCCTCCTCTCTCCTCTAGCAGGGCCTACCTCCAGTCCCCTCCTCTCTCCTCTAGCAGGGCCTACCTCCACAGTCCCCTCCTCTCTCCTCTAGCAGGGCCTACCTCCACAGTCCCCTCCTCTCTCCTCTAGCAGGGCCTACCTCCACAGTCCCCTCCTCTCTCCTCTGGCAGGGCCTACCTCCAGTCCCCTCCTCTCTCCTCTGGCAGGGCCTACCTCCACAGTCCCCTCCTCTCTCCTCTGGCAGGGCCTACCTCCACAGTCCCCTCCTCTCTCCTCTAGCAGGGCCTACCTCCAGTCCCCTCCTCTCTCCTCTAGCAGGGCCTACCTCCACAGTCCCCTCCTCTCTCCTCTAGCAGGGCCTACCTCCACAGTCCCCTCCTCTCTCCTCTAGCAGGGCCTACCTCCACAGTCCCCTCCTCTCTCCTCTAGCAGGGCCTACCTCCACAGTCCCCTCCTCTCTCCTCTAGCAGGGCCTACCTCCACAGTCCCCTCCTCTCTCCTCTAGCAGGGCCTACCTCCAGTCCCCTCCTCTCTCCTCTAGCAGGGCCTACCTCCACAGTCCCCTCCTCTCTCCTCTAGCAGGGCCTACCTCCACAGTCCCCTCCTCTCTCCTCTAGCAGGGCCTACCTCCACAGTCTTCTTGGCCGGGTGCCCGTCTCTCAGCAGCTTGTCCCCAGAAGCCTGGACCAGGTTCATCTTCTTCTCCCTGGACTCCAGCTCTCGCATCAAACCCTGCGGCAACACACAACCACAAGGTTCAGGAATCCATGCTCCATGACGCATATTGAATAAGCGGTATCTAAATTTCCATTATACCAACAGACAATCACAATGGTATCAAATTTGAGCTGCAAAATTGGAAAAGAAAAAAAAGTTAATACGTATATTACTCCAAATTATGTAATCTCTGAGGATTTATCAATAGATCGATGCCATCGGTTAACACATCCATGATTCAAATATCGTATAAAAATAATTTACAGACTCTATGAATTCCACATTAGATGATATAGGGGACCCAACGTACCGAGTAGTTGTCCTTCTTGGCGGTCATGTTGGTGTTGCGTTCGCTCCAGTCGTAGGTCACCTCCTCCTCCTCCTTCTCGTTGAGCCACATCAGCTCCTTGGTGGCGGCCAGCACGAAGGCGTGCAGCTGGTCCAGGTTCCGCAGGCGGGACTTGGACGAGTTCTGGTTGGGGGAACCACACAGTCGCATTGTCACAGGTCACACGGTCACACGGTCACACGGTCACAGGTCAAAGGTCGCAGGTCACGTGGTCACACGTCACGTCCACACCCACAGAGATCACATCCTCCAGTGTTTCCCCCAGCACAGTGTTGTTAAGGCGGCCGCCTTAACAACAATAGGGCCTGGCCTTGACTACCAATGTATATAAAAAAAATATATATATAATTCTTTATTTAATTTTTTTTATTATTATTTTTTTAATTATTATGCATTAACAAAGTAGAAACTCTCGTAGGGAAAGAAAACATACTTCCATCAGGTGTAAAAAATAAAGATCAATAATGCATCGGTAATACTGTTCACAACAATGGTCGTGCCATAAAGCTTTTTGAATTGAATTGAAACGCCCCCCCCGCCCCGCCTCCTTGATCACCTTGACTAAGACATTTACTGGGGGAAACACTGTCCTCTGGGTGAGGGTTTTATTATCAGGCTGTGCAACAAGGTTGTTAATGTACATGGGTTCCTAGGACGTGAAGAAGAAGGTGTACTTTACAATTGTAACGTTTTGTACAATTGTACAAAATAACAATTTTGTTAGTGCTTGGCACTTGGTTCTATGAACATCCTTTCTGTACCGACAGTGATATATTTTTTCTCTGTCTTCTGACAATTGTAAGTCGCTTTGGATAAAATCGTCTGCTAAATGTAAATGTAGATGTATACTTTGATTGAAGGTTAGGATCAACTTTGTATTACAAGACCACACAGCGGGGATAATTAATAGACCTAAAAGGCGAAAGCAGGTGTGAATCAGAGGGGGATTATGGGTATTTTGTTTTAAAGGTTATTTGGTTGACACCCATACGGTTGTACTGGTGTTGAATCACCAGAATACTTGTAAAGATGTTGGCCGAGATATTTGGATACGTTGGAACCTGCAGAAAAGTGTTCTGGTTGCCAAACATTTGTATGTTGACGGCCAAAACACTGTTGTAACCCGGTATCTTGTCATAAGTACTTTGAGCCAGAACCTTCCGGCGTAATCCCCCCTGAATTTAAGGAGGCGTTAACAGCAAACCAACCGTCAAAATTGTTCTGTACTACGAACCCAAAAGTGCATGTAGCTGTACATGTACTTCAGTCAATGACGGATTACCGCATGGGCAAAGTGGGCACATGTCCAGGGTCCTGGCCAATGGGGGGGCCCTTGATATACGTATATATATATTTTTTTTTGCTATGAACTTTGGTGCGTTTTTACTCTTACAATTGTAGGCCTATGGTAAAAATAAGATGTCCTAATTTTACGTTGGGCGATGTTAAAAATAAATTTAATGTAACAAACCTGTGAAAGATGTTATAGGCTACATGTGTAAAAAAATAAAAGAAATCTCCTTTACGTCTCCCTTTTTAAAAGTTACGCATGCTTTACTTATTATTGATGATCCGTCAGATTCTGACCGAACAGCCTCATGGAATTTACATTTTACAATTCTTTATATTTTAAACTAACGAAATTCGTTGAAGGAAGTCATTAGGTGCTTTCAAAGTCATGATATTAAGCTGACAGACTGCATGTTCTGCCGTTCTACCTTTTTTTTAAGGCCTAGTGCGTGTATTTGCGTGTTGGTAGGGGTCAATGGCTGGTTTGTGTCCAGGGCCCGTGGTCATGTTAATCCGTCCTTGACTTCGGTAAAGGTTTGCTCGGTTCTCAACACAGGGGTCAAGGGTCAGGGGTCAAGGGTCCCATAGAGTCGCGTGGAACCTACCAGAAGCTTGCCGTACTGCAGTTCCAGCTTGGCCAGGTAGTCGCGATAGGCCCCCTTGCTGACGCGGGACACCTGGGCCTGTATGGGTACACAGCCACCACCACCACGTCAGAGGACATGACAACAAATCCATCAGCCAGTTCAATCAACCAGCTCTGTACGACACCTGAGAGTGACAGATTGGCGGGGAGGTATGCATGTGGGAATGCATGAAATAATGAACAATATCAGAACATTGCGTTCTTTTTGGCACCTCTTTCTCATATCCGAAGCTGCTCTACTGCAACCTGTCGAGCGGTTTTATAGACTTACTCATGTTCTCACTTATGGTCGCACCCATCTTACAGGTCATTAAAGTCTGCTCAAAGACCTCTATTTTACTGTTTAGTCGTTAAGCAGATGCTCTGGGTTCAAAATGAATGACAGTGAGTCCAGAGACACGTCTCAAAGAGCAGGCTGGGTTTAGGGCCTCTTTGATCAAGGATGCCAGGATGTCGGTTACGTTGCGGACATTGAAACCAGTAACTTTTGGCTTGAAGCCTATGCAGTACCCTGCTCCATTTAATCACGGTTTTAAGTCAAGTTTAGAGGCTTGTTTACAATTATTTGGTTAAATGTAGGCTCTGAAAGATATCCATTTGGTTAACTCTAGGCTCTAGGTTGCCGTGATCGAAATCACTTTGAAAGTTAAAGTTAGACTTTAGTTATTTTGATCCTCACCTCGTCCGCCTTGGCCCTCTCGATCTTGGAGCGGAACTCCTCCACCGAGTGGTTGAGGCCCCGGTGGCTGCCCAGCTGGGACTCCACGGTGGGCAGGTCCGAGCCCCACTCGCCCTGGTCCACCCGGACCTGGTTCTCCTCCACCCAGCCCAGCAGGTCCTGGACGTAACGCAGGGTCACCTCGTCCAGCTCGGGCCGCACGCTCACCGGGGCCTGCTGGAGCACCTGGGCGGAGTGGGTGAGGCGCGTCTGGGTCTGGGTCTGGGTCATGGGGATCTGGGTCTGGGTCATGGGGATCTGGGCGAGGGTCACGCCCGACTTGAGGCGCAGGTTGTACTCGCTGCGGAGGTTCACCAGGCGCTCGTGGAGTCGGTAGACCCTGGAGGGGGGTGAGGAAGGGTGAGGAAGGGTGGGGAATACAGGGGTGGAGCTTTTGAGTCAAATGTGGTCGATCGGGTCCAACTTTTGTTAATAGCGTCAAACTTTGATCAACTGAGTTAAGATTTGGTTTGAGGATCTTTGGCTCGTGTTGAGTGTTGTATCTGTTCATCTTTGTTATTTATAGCAAATTCGTTATTGAGGAATTATACGTTCACCATCTTCGTAGGGTACGAGCAAATACACGGAAGCTAATAGTGTTGTACAGACCTGCGGTACATCTGTTCAGCCTGTAGATGGCGCCCATCCTTCAGCAACTGAACATCATTGAAGAGGAACCGGATCATGCCCTCTGCTTTCTCCAGGTCGGCCTCCATCTCAGCGGTGTGCTGAGCAGGCTTCCCTGCATTCAGCATCCTCATGTCCTGACACACACAGGGGAATGTGCCGTTTAACATCAGCTACTAGGGTTAAGTCTTGGTTTCCTACCCATTTTTTTTCATGATTTGTTTTATCCCTTTAAAAGCATTGAAAAATGTATAAAAGTTAAATTATCTTCAATCACAATTCTCACACCTTTTTCTCTCCTCACAGACTAATTACAAAATAGGACAACTAACAGCTAGAAAAAAATCTGTTCATCTTGAACCAGCGAACCAACCAAAGGTAATGCATCATTGTTTCGATAGGGGGCGCCAAACTCCAACAAAAGAAGTCTTCTCAACTGTTATACTAGAATTGAATCAAAGGCAATTAGAGTCAATGTCTCAGCTTTAAAACATATGATCCATTGTGCTACAATTACACCCGTAAGACTAAACACTTAGTTTAAGAGGGTATTTTCTATAACTACTGGTTGTGAAAGTTGTTAGACCCACCGTTTGCAGCAGGCTTTCGACCTGGTTGAGCTGCTCCTCACACACCCCAGACTCCATCTGGACCTTGCTGACAACCCTCTGGAGACGCTCCAGCCTGCAGGGCGAGAGAGCAAAGGGTCAAAGGTCAGCATCTCACAAGGAAGAAGAACTACAAAAAGCGACTCGCAAAAAAGAAAGAAATGGAGGAAAGAAAACAGAACGTTGTGGTGATTGCATTGATTTAGGAGATCCAGATGAACAAAAAAATACATACAACCGGCACAGATTCCCAATTGCATTCCACAATAAACACACATTCTCTATTTGAACAAACGCTACAACTGGAGCACTCACGCCCTCTGGTGGAAGCGAAGGGTCAACGCGTAACCTGTGTTCATGAACGCCATGGCGACGACTCGGTGGGCTCTAGTCTCTGAGTCAACTGGCTGGCGGTTGATAGGGACTAGCCGACGGTGCTGAACACCAACCCCAGACCTCCAGAGATCTCGAATGCCTGCTCCTCTCCAGAGTGCCCTCCCTCGCCAGCATGAAGACCCACCTCGAGTCAATCCTCATATGACCATGAACAAATTGATATTTATTTTCAGTGCTTCTTTGACGCAGGGCGAGTCTTGTGGGGGGGGCGAGGTCTTAGACATTGGATCACGGGGGTGGAGGGAAACCGTTAATTTAGTTTCCTACTCTCTCCACTCTCACAAAGCCAGCCCAGTATAAATGTTTTTTTTTGTTGGGTAAGTGAGACGTACGATGGGATATGAGTCATCATCGCCATGGTCACACACACACAAAGCCTGCCGGCTTTTTTCATGATTCCCCTTTTTATTTTATTTTATTGCGGTTCCCTCGAGTTTCTTCTGCCCGTTGCACAAGCGCGTCTATTTAAGACCTTGCAGGGATCGCCGTGGCAACCGTTTTTCGCGATAACATTGGCCCTCCCCCAAACCGAACCCCTACCTCTCAAACTCGGTGCGCAGCAGTCGCTCGCGTTCCAGGATGGCCACGTGCAGGCGGCCCCACTCCTTCTCCACGTCGAAGGGGTGGTACCCCGGGGGGATCTTCACGTGGCCGGACTTGACCGCGCCCTGAAAACGGGGGGACAAACACGGCCATGTTGGAGGGTGTTGGCGATCGTCATACTGTATACGAGATTTGTTAACTTAACCCTTGTGGGGTGACGTGGATTAGGAGCCATCGCGTCGATAAGCATGAAACAATTTTTTTTGTTTTATGTCATGGCCTTAAAGTACAGTGAATTTAGATACATGTCATTATGACAGATAGAGGATAGAGGAAAATTGCGAAAGGATGACTATAGTTTAGGCTGCAGGCGTCAAGTCTGCAGCCCTTTATGATGATGAGTGACTGAGATACGATGATGGGTTACTGAAGGCAACATATCCAGAAGTGTGCGTGCTTTCAAGAAGATGCAAAAACACTTTTACTATTTTAGGAATGTCACCCTAAAAACCTTTGGGGATGGGCTGCTAAAAACAGAAGAGGGAGGGAAAAAAACAATCAAAGTGTGGGAGGGAGAGTCTGACCTCAAAGGAGTTGAAGACGTGTTTGGAGCGGTTCTTGTCCGCCTCCTTGGCGGGCAGCTCAGTCTCCTTGAACTTCAGGAACTGCCTCCAAAGAACCTGGAGGTCAACACAGATGTGTACCGTCAATACCATCCCCACCGCCATCCAGTCAAAACACAGGCATTCAACTAAAAGGAAATGATACGACTATCCCACCATCGAGCAGAAACTTACAGTGTTACTTCCAGAGCGTCTTACAGTGACTTTAAACCTATCATGTCCCCAAGGAGCAGGTGGTGGACTAGACTTCTGGGTCTAAAATGCCTTTAGGTAGACAACCTTTCAAACCCCTTGAATGACTCGACTACCCTGCCCTAGTGGCAGACACTGAAATCAACATCTACAACTAATTGACTACCCTGCCCTAGGAGCAGATATTAAACATCTACACCCAACAGATTTGTGGAAGTGTCCCTCTGACTCCCTACCTCGATCTCCTCGTAGCTGGCGGGGAACTTGCGCTCCTCGAACACCAGGATGTGGTGTCTGATCCACTGAAGCAGCACGGTCACCAGCTCGTAGTACTCCTGCCAGCGCAGCTCCAGCTCCTGCAACACAGCGGACCACGTGAGGGGGGAGGTGTATGGATGAACAGGCTAGGCTAGGCTAGGCTAGGCTAGAGGTACGCTAAAATAGGTTAGGCTAACATAAACTAAGTTCAAATATGGACGGATGGACTTGGCAAAGTGCTTGTTTCCGTAAGAAGCATGATTTTATCTTTTGGAAAAAACCCGGCATCTATAACAAACGACAAGATAGTTCCATGTCTTTGTTCCTTTCATGGACTGGACCAGTACTCACGTTGGCCTTGATGCCCTCCTGGACGTTGGGAACTCTGGGCATGACGTCGTAGATGGACGAGACATACGTGAGGATGGACTTCTCATCGGGGTGTGGCACGTCCACATCTGGTCACCGACAACGCCCACGACATTTACACAATGGTTCTGAGACTTTTTTGGGCACTTCTAACCCAAAGTGACTTCAAGTGAATCCACAAACATAATAGCAAGGAGCAGGTGGGGTGAGACATATTGTTTATGCATGTAGGATGCAGGGAATCAACTCAAGAACCCTCTGTTGGGAGTCAAAGGCCTAGCCACTCCTCTATCCTGTCCCTATATCGGACGATAGCGGATAATGTAACAGCTAGGGCATTTCCTAGCCAGAAGATACTGGGATCCAATCCCAATGTCTGCAGTGTACCTTTAGCATCCTTGATCCTACGTGTAGCATCCTTGAACGAGATTACCCCTTACTGCTCCTTAATGATATCTATCCACAAGTTAAATTAAATGTAAGCCACCTCAGATAAAAGCACCCCTTAAAGACTTAAATCATTAGGATTATATTGGGTGGACGAATGATGAAGATGATGATGATGATGACGATGTGGCTCACCCTCCGGGTCCAGCAGCCTGGTGACCCCCAGGTCTCGCTCGGCCACGGTGAAGGCCTGTTCGAGGTTCTCCTGGTTGGACTGGCGGTACACCTTGTTCATGTCAATCAGCGTCGGCCTGCAGACACACCAGCACACAGAGACCCATGGTTAGTAGAGAGACAGAGCTGAGGAACAGGCAGGGGTCTGTACAGTGAAGTTGTGGAGTTTCTGAAAGCATGTATGATGTTTTTGGAAGTGTAATGAGTTGCTTCTGAATTTGATAGTTTATTAGATTAAATTACATTATTAATTTCCAGAGTTTCCCATCTGGGATCAAAACAAACAAATCTAATTAAAACGTAGAACATCATTTGATATACTTTCTTTAATCCATTTAGCGTAAACACCATGTGCTTCTTGTTATGTTTGCGAGAGTCCAAACTGGACAGTGATTATCCATCGCCACAGAATGCAGTGAAAGCATTCTTCACCTTGAGTTTAACAATCTCGAGGTTAAACACAGAACTTTAGCTCCACCCTCCCAGACCCAGACTGCCGCCTCCCACCGATTATGTCAAGTCATGAAGTGGAAGTTATTCCTTTCGACCCCCGGTGCCAGAAGTGGGCGGGGTCATGCTTCCAGATGCCTTGTTTTAGCAGCGCAGTGCAACGTTAGCATGCAGCGGTCTCTCCTCTCCTGAGTGCTGAATATTAAAATAACCTGTGGTATGCACACGGCTGCCAAGGTTGTAATTGCAATAACCTGCAGATACAGGCATCTCAACGACCGGTAACTCATTGCTGATAGGTGCTAGCTAGACCGATGGCGTTCCATAATAAGGCATCTCATGCTAATGCTATCATCGACAACAATAACAAACTTCAAAGGTGCATTTTCCTTACGCATACACAAAAGAGAGGATTGTCTACAAGAGGGTCAGGTAAGGGTTAACCCTAACCCTGAAACCCAGCCCAAAAACAGGCATGCCCACAAGGATTCCCCAAAAAAGCCAAAAAGAACAACAACAACAACAACAGACAAGAAAACAAACAGGAAGAATTTAGGGTCCCTACATTTCAACAAGCCTCCCCACATAGAACGCTTTGTGGCCCTGGAGGGCCTCCTGATCCACACAGCCGGCCTGCCTGTACGACAGCCTCTCAGCCTCCAGCCCCGACTCGTGCACCGTGCTCTGGCTGGAGCTCCGGCTAGCCCGGACCCCAGCACCACCACCACCTCCAACACCACCTCCAACACCACCACCACCACCACCACCACCACCGGAGGACCGGTGGAGGCTGCTGTGGTAGAAGGAGTTGTAGTTGGAGCCGCGGCCGGAGTCCAGGGCGTCCATGGCCGTGGAGGTGGAGGTGGAGGTGGTGTTGGTGTTGGTGACGGAGAAGGGGATCTCATCACATTGCATCACCACCCGGTCGCTCAGGTCGCTGATGGACCCCCCCGCCACACTGCTGGAGGCGCTGTTCAGCCGCCGCTGCGAGTGGAACTTCCTCTTGAGCTTCTTCATGATTGGCCGACGGGAAAAGGGTCACTCCGACTCCGAGGGCTCGGCAGAGAGGAGCGGAGGTCCGACCGCCAAATCTGAAATCGTCGCTGGCTTTGTCTTCTCTTTCTTAAGCGCAGGAAATTCGTCTTGGAAAACGTGGCATGGTGGAGTTCCCAAAGCAGAGCAAAGATCCAAGAGTTCCTCAATAACGAGGAGAAAAAAACCAAACAGCGCACACCCAGACGCTAAATGCACTCCATCCAACCCCCACTTAGGGTTTAAGTTAGCTCCATTGGTTAAGTCCTTCCGTCTCCTGAACGTGTCTCACAATCCCCTTCAGCAGCCCTTCTCCTCTCCTCTCCCTGCCTCAGTCATCCACACACTGGTCTGCGAGCGCTTAAACTGCTCCAGCTCTTATTTCATGACATGCCTCTCGCTCTTCCACCCACCGACGCGGCCCAGAGAGAGAGAGCGAGAGCGAAAAAGAGGGAAGAAAAATAAATCTCAGCGAGAGGGCTCAGTTCTGCTGTGACCTGCCAAGCTTCTATGCAGACCTTGAGGCCAACACATCTTGAAAAAAAATAAAGTGTTCCACGCCCAAACACACACGCTCCTTTCTCTCTCTCTCTCTCTCTTGTTCTCCCACACACTGAGGGGACGGCACCGCGGGTCCAATGAGAGCGATCCTGCAGGATACGCTTTGTTTTGTCTTGGGTTTCAATGCGGACCGAATGAAGAGGAAGAGGAACAACAGTGTGTGACTCATAAAGGGAACCCCTCTAGGGCGGGGACTTTAGTGCCAGAATGCTCGAACCAGGTGTTCGGTAACCTTTGACTTCTAAGCCCCCCCCCCTGATGTTTTTTTGAAGCGTAAACACGGCATTAGAGGAGTTAAGGGGAAGGGTTAGGGGGATTAACCAGAACGGTAGTCTGTAATGGCTCAAGGGAGGGGTCTGTATTCCACCCTCGAGCCATCTACTGTACATGCAGTCTCACGCTTTTGTCCTGATCTTCTTCGAGATGCAACAAGTTCTGTGCTACTGGAACTGGTCTCATCTCTCCCGCTCTCCATCACCGCCTCTCACTGGGACTCCCCTCGTCCAGAACACTCTCTCTCCTCAGTCATCTCTGACGGACTGCATTCATAGAGCGCTTCTTTAACCAGTGGCCACTCAAAGGCGCTTTACAATATTGCCTAACATTTCACACACACATTCACACACCGACTGCGGTGTCAACAACGCAGGGCGACAGCCAGCTCGTCGAGGGCAGTCAGGGTGAGGTGTCTCGCCCAGGGACACCTCCACATTCAGCGAGGAGGAGCCGGGGATTGAACTAGCAACCTTCCGGTTACCAGCCGACCCGCTCTACCACCTGAGCCACACGCCGCCCCTCTCTCCTTCCCTCCGGTGGGGCCAGTTCACCTTCAACCTCCGGGCCCTCTGGCCTATAGGTCGGGGCCTCGGTGGAACCCGCCCACGGTCATGTAGTTTACATTCCAACCTCACCGAGTTCTGTAATGGGCCCGCCATCAGTGGTCTCTGAGGGGCCTCCGAAGTGAATGTCCTCGGGTCCTGGGGGGCCCGTGTTCAGGCAAGCTCAGATCACGTAACCGAGCGAGAACTTAAAGAAAACACTGTCGCCCTAGGTATCAGAGATGTCAGCTGAAAGGTGGACTCAGCTAGACTGATAGTCGCTCATCAGTGCTAGAGAAGCCCTTGCATGCGATACCATAAAAGTTAAATCATAAATCATGTTTTACTCACGTATGTGTTTTTGTGTGATTTTGTGGATTTTAACTGAAATGTGTATGTGAAGAATACCGCTGAAATTTAATTCCAACTACCTCACCTTGTGAGTGTGGCTGTGTGTTTGCGTGTGTGTGTGTGTGTGATGGTATTGTCTAGCTCACCTCTGTTTGTGTGTATGGTCGGTGGTGTTTGTTATAGCTCACCTGTGTTTGCGCATGGTGGTGTTCATTATAGGACACCTGTGTGTGTGTGTGTGTGTGTGTGTGTGTGTGTGTGTGTGTGTGTGTGTGTGTGTGTGTGTGTGTGTGTGTGTGTGTGTGTGTGTGTGTTTGACAGGGCTTAGTTTATTTGATTCTCACTTTTGTTTGTGTATGTTTATTAAGCTCACCTCTGTGTGAGTAAGATGGTGTGTGCGAGTACGACGGTGTGTATTTCACCTCACCTGTGTGCGAGTACCATGGTGTGTGTGAGTACCACAGTGTGTACTGGACCCCACCTGTGTGTGAGTACCATGGTGTGTTTGAGTACCACAGTGTGTACTGCACCTGCGTGCGAGTACGATGGTGTGTGTGTGGGAGTACGACGGTGTGTGTGTGTGTGAGTACGACGGTGTGTGTGTGTGTGGGAGTACGACGGTGTGCGTTGCGCCTCACCTGTGCTTGTGGATGACGGCGTTGAAGAGCTTGCCGTCCCTCCAGCAGGTGGTGAAGTTGTCGCAGCGCAGGCCCTGGTAGCCCTCCACCATCCTCTGGGACCACAGCAGCAGCTTCTCCTTGGCCGTCATGTTGTCCGACTGGCCGTTCACCTGGATGTCCGAGATCTGCACACACCACCGGGAACCAAGGTGAGTGCTACAGCAATATAGTAGTACCACAGCTACTGATTCTGCTACTGCACCGCCAGAAACCCTCATTAATACTACAATAATATCACAGTACTACAGGTATAGAAGTCATTAGGACTACAGTAATATAAGTAATTAGGACTACATTAATATAAGTTATTAGTACTACAGTAATATAAGTCATTAGGACTACATTAATATAAGTTATTAGTACTACATTAATATAAGTTATTAGTACTACAGTAATATAAGTCATTAGGACTACAGTAATATAAGTCATTAGGACTACAGTAATATAAGTCATTAGGACTACAGTAATATAAGTCATTAGGACTACAGTAATATAAGTCATTAGGACTACAGTAATATAAGTCATTAGGACTACAGTAATATAAGTTCTTAGCACCACAGTAATATAAGTCATTAAGTTATGTAAGTCATTAGTACTACGATAATATAATTCATTAGCACTATAAAGTCATTATCACTGCAATAATCATTACTACTACAATATTACATATATAATAAATGCAATACCGCAGCTACTACTACTACTAGTGCTACTACTGCTGTTACACCACTAGGGGCGCCATCATAGTAATCAAACTGTCATGATATGGTAATTATCAAAATATTTATATTTCTATGTAACCTTGAAATATAAATGAGAAGGCCTAAGATATAACAATGCATTTCAAGTTTAAATTGAACTATGGTTTTGAAAAAATAAATAAAAATTCTAGTCTACAAATTTACGAAACCTTGAAAATGAGGAGGCTCTTTTTTATTGCGAGACATAGACCAATCTTTTGCTAGATGGTTGCTAGGGGCTACCATTCCTTGTTTGGATCAATGATCACACTGCCTGAATCATAATCATCATCATGGTAACGCAGCTCTACTGTAGAAATGAGGTACCGGAAAATGGACCTCAAGGAAAAGGATTTGACATTCCTGTCCCAAATTAAAGACGGCAGAGTCACAGTCAAGTTTTCCGACCATCCAGTCGCTCTGGTAATTTGAGTATATAGATTTTGTCTGAGAGTTTGAAGCAAAGTGGATCCTAATGTAGGCAGAGATTTTCGCTCGGTTGCGTCTAAGACAGGGTTTGCGTCGATTCCGGCCAGATGACTCACATTCCATAACCTCAAACCCACCAACCGCCAGTAACAGTTGTAAGGCTGTTAAATTCCACCGCAAATACTGCACTGGGGCTAAATGTTTCAGATTAAATAGGGACGTTGAAAAGGTTAACGATTGGAGGACGAGAAAAGGGGGAGGGTCTGAGCTATATGGAGGTCGCATGAGGTAAGGCTCCTTTCTGTTCTGACTGTGAGAGTGAATGCGTAATGGTTGTGTGTGAGTGTGGAGGGGGGGGGGTACATTAGGAATTTAGCAGAAAATCCACCTTATAAGCCCGATTTACTACCACAACTACAGCGTATGCTCCAGTGTTTGATGTCTGAATTATGTGGACACAAATGGTTTATATCACATGGGATTTCGTTTTTCCCTACTTTTACGATCCTTTTCCCAGAATACACTGTTTGAATTTAGCCAATCACAGGATACAAAAAAAGTAAAACAGTATGTTGTGTTTTTTTTCTTATTTCCACAGTAATCTGTGAGCGATGAAAAGCTGCCTTATAGCTTCAATTAAGATAATGACTTCAGTCAGTGTGTGTAGCTGAGAGTGTGTACATATATAAACAGCACATATTTCAATGAGCTGTTCCACGGTCTGAAGGGAAACGTCTGTCTTTATAACCAGCGTAGGCGATGGGGGGGGGGGGGGGGGGGGTGCTGGGAGTTTTGTTTTGGCAACACGCTAGTGAGTCACCGGTCAACTCATCATTTCACATCCAGGCTTTCTATACGGGGAAGGGTGGAGGGGGGGGAAAAATACCAAATGCGCATACACACTCTCCCACACACGTGCACACACGCACACACACGTGCATAGGAAACCCAGTGCTGTGGTCTGTATGACTGTATGACTCAGTCAAGGCCATTGGTGGAAACCGGGCCTCCTCCCTAACGGTTCCGGCCCACTGTTGGAGGCCAGACCCTCCCTGCTCTGGCTCCCAGCAGTGGGTCAGCCCCCACCAGAACTCTCTAATGAGATAATGCTATAAAACACGACCGGGGGCCCCGGGGGATATCAGCCATTGTTCCGAATCACTACCGTGTGCCAGTCCGTGAGCAACGTCCAGCGGTTCGTTCTCAAGCCTCTAAAATGGCCGCCGGTGGTTTTAACGAGTTAGCGTCCACTCTGGACGTTCTCCTGGGAAAGCGTGAGTCAGCGTGGAAAGCCACCCCGGCTCCACTTCACACAGCCTCCCTGCCACCCGACATTCTTCTTGATAACCGCAATGTCATAAGTAAGCTCCCACTGGAAAATCGGGATACCAAACTAATAAACAAACAAAGTAGCTAAGCTAACTGACAAATCATATTCCACACCAGTTGCTCAATTGTGCAACCGTTTTTTAATAGTAGGAATATTTACTCTGAAATAGTACAGTGAGTTTGTTTCTCAGTTTAATCTCCAGTGGCTTTGAACTTTAGTTTAGTCTTCCCAACGTAGCATGTGTACAAAGACGTTAAGCGTTGCCAAATGTTGAGGAAGTTTCAAATGGATCATGGTGGTCTGTCACGCTGACCACTGTGTCAACAGCCTTAATGGAGGCTGATTAGAAGACTTTCCACGCTAAGATAGCAAGGAGTATGTAATATTTAACACTGTTTATACTGATTACGCCAAATATGTTTGAAAATTGAACTGCAGTCTTAAAGATAATTCATTCAATTCAATCAAGGCCTTTGTTTAGCAAGATAAAGTTGAGCAATAATTTGGGAAAAAGGCTGCCTGAAGGCTTTTTCAGTTCTATAGTTGTGTTTTGTAGTTTACCTGGAAGTGAAGGATGATGGTCCATATCAGACCCAGGGTCAGCTTGGGGTTTCCATCGGCGATGTCATCGTTCCTGATGTTGACCAGCTTGACCTTTGGGATTTGAAATTGAGTAATCGATCACTTAAAGTTTTAATTTAATGTATTTGTTTTATACTTTATGCGGTGCAAATCAATACGACTTCAAAATAAGCCTATATCCTCTATGATTTGCGAAGATATCAATATGAGCATGAATTAACTAAACCCCAACTTTAGAATTGTACTAATTACGTAACAAAGTGGGAAGCTTTAGTAAAGGGAGCTCCATGTTACATAAGGCATAGGGCTAAGGTTCTCACCTGTCTGTGTTTGAGGAAGTCCAGGGCGATCTGTACGTTCTGCAGCTTGTGGAAGCGCATGCGGCCCTTCTCCCGGGGCTGGGGAAGACAAGATGGCGGCCGTTAGTTGCCATGGGCGACCGCGTCGTTCACACGCATGAGAACCGTCAGCAGAGTGAGCCGGGCCTCGTGGCTGAGGGGCGGGATCGCAGAGAGCGGGAGAGTCTCTTGTGTGTTCACGCACTATAACAGTTCTGGACTCATAACACATAATAACGTGAACATCTCCACAGTTATGTCTCAGGGATATATATATATATATGTCAAACAAAACCAAACAGACACGAGACGGAGGTGACTTTGAGTTCTATCGTGGTTCTGCGATTTGGTGTTTTAGTGTGTGAGATCGGAGCAGAAGTTCATTCCGGCAGTCGGGACTCTGAGGTCCAGCCGACCAGGTCTGGAGGGGAGGGGAAGCATGACAATGAGTCGAAGAAACAAAACGAAAAAAGAAAACAAAAGGATTCTGGGACTTTTCCTCCGTCAACTGTCAACCGACTCAGCTACTCTGAGTTTTTCTGTAGCGGTTGATTAAAGTGAGCTATTCGTTATGCCCTCGGGGGGGTGAAATTGCAGAACTCTTGGGAGGATTAGGTCATGATTTAAGAACAACTTGACTATTTAACCCCACGTTTGAGCAGACCCCTGAAGCCAAGCTGTTTGCGTCTCACGATGCGTCTGATTTACGTACGACAGCCACAGAATCACCATGACCTATACGATGGTATTTAAGATACACACTCCAACCTATACTCAAACATAATCAATCCATGCAAATGCTGCCAGAATCTATAAGCAATCCGATGCCTTGCAATAGTATGAGCTGCAATATTATTGTCTTATAGAGATGCCGATCCCAGATCTGCTAAGTTGAAAAGTTGATCCTAAAAGATTATGCCTCTTTTATTTTATTTTCATATTAAACGTTTATATAACAACATTAAAACAACAGCTAAAATCAAATGACCTGTACATAACCAACACAGGACTAACTACCGAGGGACACCAGACCATGTGACCTCTAACCGACCAATAGGGGACCGTTCCGCGGCCGAAGGCGCATCGGTCGAATGGAGAAAGGGAGGCAGGTGAAGGATGGCACAGAGAGAGAGAGAGGGGGGCGGTGGGGGGGGGGGGAGGAAGTGACATCATGCACTATCTGGCAGCCACCTGGCGGGGGGTGACACATGCCACGCCCGAAGAGGCGGCCAGTCCGGGCGCCACTCACCAACCGCACGTTCCTCGCAAGGTCGCGTTGCCGCGGCTACCGAGGCAAGGGCATCGCAAGAAAAGAGAGGCAGAGGCAGAGGGGGGAGGGAGGGGGGGGGAGAGTTCAAAGGTCAGCAAACAGGGGTTAGATAGAAAAGAACAACGGGGAATCTAAGTAATTATAATCTTAGGAAACAGAAAATTAATTCATGGAAATTAGTATTTTTAGGGGCTACGGAGGTTGTCAACCACAAGGTGAGCTCAAAGTAAAGGTAAAGGGGTATCGAGAAAGGAAAATCTAGAATTTGTCCGCTGCAAAAATCTGATCTGAGGCATGCAAGGCAGTGTTAACAGGAAAAGCCAACAGGTTTGCGCTATGTTACACAGGAAGTCAACAGGTAACAGCAGTTGAAGCGCATTAGAAAAGTCACACTGACAAAGAAAGATAATGAACAAATGGCATGTTCGCAAAAAATTTGCAAATGACGTCAGTTGGGTGAGGGGAGAGGAGTCGGGAGAGGAGAGAAGAGGAAGAGGAGAGAGGAGGACGAGGAGAGAGGAGAGAGGAGGACGATAGAAACAGAGGGAGCCGAGGGTGGCGGTTGGGTTGAAGCAGGTCGAACCAGGCCACGCCCCCTAGCAGGTAAAGGGTCACAGGTCACAGGTCAGGGTGATCTCACCAGGGTCTCCCCAGAGAGCACCTCCAGCAGGGAGATGAGGTTGTGTCCATCGCGGAGGTCTTCGTAGAGGTCCGTGATGTGCCTCTGGGCCTGAGGACGGAAGGGGAGCCATCGGTTAAACTTTTTCCCGCTCTTTTTCCGAGCCCCAACTGATTTTCTGTTCCCATGCCAACTTCAAACAATTGCAGAGCGTATGGGCGGCGACAAATTAGTTGTAAATTTGTACAAGGCAAAAGGAGCTATAGGATAGATTGCAGGTATATGACTTTCACTTGTCAAAATTGTTTTAGTTCATGTAAATACACGAACTACATATATTTATTTCTGCTTGTAAACATTATACGGATACAAATAAAAAGGTGAAGAATACACAATATATAGATGTTATGGGACAAGAATACTGAAATCGTTGTTCACTTTGTCGGTTCTGAACGTTCCATACTTTAGACTATCACACAAAACTTTACACAAAGCCCAGAAACCGTCTTTTCTGAAAACACTGGTTCATCCAACAAAAAGAAACAGAGTAACACAGGGGAAAATGCCTAACCAAACACATGAGGTGGTGTTAGACTACTGTCAGAGGGGTCTGTCTGGGAGATGTGTTATTATCAACTATCGAGGCCAGGAAGCACCAAACAAAGCAACAAAACTCAAAACTTACACAGGTAGAATTGACATGTGCTGTGTATATAATAAACCAGTTATTCACTTGAAACTATGAAAAGAAGATCATCTTCTACACAAATATTGATGTCATTAAGGTTCCCTGAAATTGGTATTAACATAGTAGTATTTTATGCATATTTTTTGTAATAATGGTGGTAATGTAGATAGATAACTTTAGTGGGGTTATTTGACTGAAACTTTGATTCACTTTAAGTTAACACTGATCACGGCCACTTGGGTTGGGGTTACAAATATAGTCGTAATCGTTCAAGTGCAGCCCATTACTACACAGCACTGAAGTTATTTAACATATTTCACATTCACATCGGCCAGTAATTCACCATCATTACCGAACCACCAACTGTCCCGGAACACAAACACATCAGAAAAAAAGGACAAAAGACACAGGAGGTTAGAGGGGTCAGGGGTCAAACACGAAGGGACAAGGTGGGCGGGGGGGGGGGGGTTCATGCGGAGAAGGGATGGGGTGTTTGTGTGTGGGGGGTTAGGGGGGGTACACTCAGCACTCAGAAGAACTGGCGTGCTTGACCGAAGCACCTACCTCCACTTTCCAGTGCTGGTGGGAGAGAGAGAGGAAGATGAAGGGTGGAGAGAGAGAGAGAGAGAGAGGAAGATGAAGGGTGGAGAGAGAGAGAGAGAGAGAGGAAGATGAAGGGTGGAGAGAGAGAGAGAGGAAGATGAAGGGTGGAGAGAGAGAGAGAGAGAGAGAGGAAGATGAAGGGTGGAGAGAGAGAGAGAGGAAGATGAAGGGTGGAGAGAGAGAGAGAGGAAGATGAAGGGTGGAGAGAGAGAGAGAGGAAGATGAAGGGTGGAGAGAAAGAGAGAGTGAGAGAGAGGAAGATGAAGGGTGGAGAGAGAGAGAGGAAGATGAAGGGTGGAGAGAGTGAGAGAGAGGAAGATGAAGGGTGGAGAGAAAGAGAGAGAGAGGAAGATGAAGGGTGGAGAGAGAGAGAGAGGAAGATGAAGGGTGGAGAGAGAGAGAGAGGAAGATGAAGGGTGGAGAGAGAGAGAGAGGAAGATGAAGGGTGGAGAGAAAGAGAGAGTGAGAGAGAGGAAGATGAAGGGTGGAGAGAGAGAGAGAGGAAGATGAAGGGTGGAGAGAGTGAGAGAGAGGAAGATGAAGGGTGGAGAGAGAGACAGAGGAAGATGAAGGGTGGAGAGAGAGAGAGAGGAAGATGAAGGGTGGAGAGAAAGAGAGAGTGAGAGAGAGGAAGATGAAGGGTGGAGAGAGAGAGAGAGAGGAAGATGAAGGGTGGAGAGAGAGAGAGAGGAAGATGAAGGGTGGAGAGAAAGAGAGAGTGAGAGAGAAGAAGATGAAGGATAGAGAGAGAGAGAAAGATGAAGGGTGGAGAGAGAGAGAGAGGAAGATGAAGCATGTAGACAGAGAGATAGGAAGTTGGATGTTGAGAGAGAGAGGAGGATGAAAGGTGGAGAGAGAGAGAGAGAGAGAGAGAGAGAGAGAGAGAGAGAGGAAGAACGGAAAGAGTGAGGAAGATGAATGTGGAGAGAATAGAGGGAGATACAGGGTAGAGAGAGAGGAGGATGAAAGGTGGAGAGAATAATGAGAGGAGGGTGAGTGGAGACTGAACATTCTTTTTGGTTGTTGCCAGAGGATGAGGTGCACGGGGAGAAATAGGAACCAGGCTACAGACACTCCGGTTTGATGGATGCATAAAGAAGAAGTTTGACCAGATATTGGTGAAGCCAATAAACACCACCAATGTGCACTATTTTTATTACCATATGTTTGATTCGTAAGCTATGTACATGACTCAATAGTAAAGTGGCTGTATTCAAACCCTTAAAAAAATTAAATGCATTAAATTGTAAAACATTTTCTAAAATGATTTACAAATATGGACTGCCGTTTCAAAATGTTCAGCCTCATGCTATCTGATATTGATCTTGGATCTTGGAAACCCAACACCGGGGATTGATTATAGAAAGACAACAACAAAGTAGATAATAAAATAAAGAAAAGCACAACAATTTTTGACCATTTTTGTGAGTCTCTTTTACGAGGGTTGTTCGAAGAACATCAAAGCTAAAGGGGGTGTTTTTTTTTTAAATGGCCGACTGCGGGAGCGGCTTGTGCCCGCAGTCGGCCAGACGCTACAGCAGCACGGCAGGACCTCGTTCCGACGCTGAACCCAAACAGCCTTTTGAGGGCGAGCCAGAACTCTGAGCGGTGCCAGTCTGCCACGGACGCACTGGGGGGGTAGGATTTCCGGACAATGAACAGAATAACAAGCGAGGACAAAGCCCGGTCTACCGGCTGAAAAGGACGTCCACAGCGACTCCCCTGTGTGTCGGCCCGGGAATTCCTCTCCGGGCCGACAGACTTCAGTGGTGTGCTGAAGAACATGGCCTGCGTGTGCGCTAACCCGCCGCAGGCTAACGGTGTTCACCGCAGCACGGTATGACCTGTCACTCACATCACACGTTCAAAGACCACAAGATATCCTTTAGGGGTCGGTGTTTTTGTTGAGTCACTGCCAAGAAATATGGCTTTATGCTTCATTTACCAGCCCTCGATAGGTCAACTGATATTAAAAGCTAGGCTAATAGGTTGTGTACTTTATTAACCCATTTCCCCTCAGGGCGCGTAAATTATTTCTGATTCGGGTATTTAATATGACAGAACCTAAGTAAACGTACTAATACTAACCATCTCCAACCTAACCGAAGTAGCTAAACGTAACCATCTCTAATCTAATACCTTAACCATCTCTAAAACAAAACCTAAATATAACCACCCCTAACACAACACGCAAATATAACCTGAATGTAACTCAAATGTGTTCATCTAACTTCATCTACTACCCAAACCTTTCCAATGAATCATGGGAACCAGGAAGTGTTCCATTTGAGCCGAAAACTACAAATTACACAAATTAACTGTCACAAGCCGCCCCCCAGGCTGAGTTTGTGAACACTGAACACCTCCTGTTCTCTCTATCAGAACCCAGAGGCCCCGGAGCCCAACCTGGAGCTGGGGGGTGGGGGGGGGGGCTGGGGGCTGGGTCCAGATGTGAATACTAAGCCCCATGAACGGCTCCCAATCTAGTCCAGACTAGGCGGATGTGTGTGTGTGTGTGTGTGTGTGTCTGTGTGTCTGCGTGTCTGTGTGTCTGCGTGTCTGTGTGTCTGTGTGTCTGTGTGTCTGCGTGTGTATGTGTGTGTGTGTGTGTGTGTGTGTGTGTGTGTGTGTGTGTGTGTGTGTGTGTGTGTGTGTGTGTGTGTGTGTGTGTGTGTGTGTGTGTGTGTGTGTGTGTGTGTGTGTGTGTGTGTGTCTGTTTGTTTTGGGAGATGCTAACCCAAGCCAGGCCAGGCCAGGTGTGTGTGACTCACATCTCGTGCACGTCAACGGTAAACATGGACGCTATGCTCGTTGTTCTTTTCCACAAAGGGTGGACACCGTTTGACGGCATGCATGTAGAAAGGCGTGCGTTTGTGTATTTATTTATTTTTGTTGCATTTTTATGCTTTTTTTTTTTTTATTATAGAGTGAGATAGAGAGGAAGGTATGGGAGACAGAGGAGAGGACATGCAGCAAATGACCCCGGGCAGGAATCCAACCCGGGTTGCTGCGATCAGGACTAAGCCTATACGGTACGCGCTCTTCCTGGGCTCCCTGTTTGCATTTATTTATGTGTCGTACATATATTGGTTATTTTTCAGTCTAGGCCCAAGGGTATGGAATCAATAAAGAGATATCCTGTGAGTCACCTGGCTAACAGTTACATGAAGGCGTGTCTATTAAACATTCCTTACCCTAGTGCTGCAAAACGAGAATATGAGAATGGCATGTCGAGGTTTATTTCCTTATTTTTACGGAAAAATAATTAGTCGTAATTGAAGGCTGTGGGAGACGTTTACCTTTGAGTCAATAATGTCATGCATGAAAACATTATGAATACATTTGTGTCCTTACCTTCATCAAGTGTTTGTTGACCCATTTTGTGAAGGTCTTCTTCTGAACCCGGTCCGTTCATCTGCAGAACACACAGAGAGAGAGAGAGAGAGAGAGAGAAGAGAGAGAGAGAGAGAGAGAGAGAGAGAGAGAGAGAGAGAGAGAGAGAGAGAGAGAGAGAGAGAGAGAGAGAGAGAGAGAGAGAGAGAGAGAGAGAGAGAGAGAGAGAGAGAGAGAGAGGAAAACAATGGTTAAAGCCAAGCTCACTCTCCCCATAACCAACCAATCTTATGGCGTAGATCTTATTTATCAAAACACGACACCTCTGTTCGTTGTTTTTTGTATTTTGCTTACGAAGAGAGAAGAGGAAACTATTCAGCCAAATCCTAACCTGTGCCAACGCATAATATATATATTTTAAACGATTTTTCAAACAAAAAGAAAGTGAGGGGGCTGACAAGTGGGTCGTCCCTTCAGGGTACTCGTAAAGATATAGGATGAAAAAAAAAAAAAAAAAAAAGATATAGGGCGAGCGAGAAGACCTTCACTGTCAGGTATGCCTAGCTGCAACAAGTTCCACCTTGCTTTGATTTCATGGAGTTGATAAGCCCGGCAATGGATCTGTCATGGCCTCGTCTGTCAACACTTTCAATGTGCCGCATGAACCCTGATAAGTGTTCAAAAGGCTATCCCAACTGATGTCTCGAGGCGTCAGTTGGAGCTCAATAAGGGGCCTTATCAACCCGCCAGCCAACTTTATTCTTCACAAGCACCCAGTTCCATCACCCTGCTAGTGTTTAGACCCAAATTGGAACCAAGATGGCTGCTGGGTGAATAAGGCCCCCTGGCCGCCTATAGGAAGGTTGGGAGGGATCTGTCAATCACCACGTTACATACAGTATATACACGACTCAGCGTAACGGGTACGCCTAGCAAAAGGAAACAGTTAGAGCCAATGAGATCACGAGGGGCACTTGAGACAAAAGGTGCCAGGATTGCTATGGTGGAAGCATTAAAACGTTTCGGAAAAATAGTTTGATATGACATGGTGCTCGGATCTCAGCAAGAGGAACGAGAAAAACGAGGAAGAAGTGCCGACGCCCATTCCAGGGTGGAATCCCCAGTGACTCAGAGACCCGGCCCGCAGACTACCAGAGGAAAAGGGGAAGTTGAATATAATTAAAAGGCGAGAAATTACTATTTATACAGTTGCTCTTCGGTTGCTATGGGCGCGAGTTGAGCAGCTCTCTGATTGACCAGATGTCGGGGGATAATGACATACGGGTGCTGTTGAGGATGCTGGTTTAGTATTCAGGCATGACGGCGACGCTTTCACCCTCGAGCGCCTTACGGTGAAGTCAGATACAGGTCCTTGAGGCAGAGGTTGGGGTGTTATGGGATCTTGTTGAAGGCTGCCCTGCAAGTAGGATGTTGGACAATGGGGATTGAACCCAATACCTTTCGGCTTTGTAGTCTAAACACCCTAGCCCAGCACACATTCCTGCCTTGCATGTTGTTAAGTATATATACATAAAAGTGAGTACGTGGACACACAACCTTTCCGCTCCTAAGCCTGTTATGTCACGTCTGGGGGGAGGGGGGGGGGGGGGGTATTCTGCATGTAGCAAATGTCAAGGACACACCCCACTCCCATGACCCAGCATGCATCGTGGTTCAGGCAGGCTTCTGCAGCCCGCAGCATCACAGACTAGAGTGGTTAATGGGTCCTACATGTCTCGAGCTCAGCCGAAGACCAGAGAGGAGGTGAGATGATGAGGAAGGAGGGGTTCTCGGGTGTCTACCTGCACCTTGGCTGCAGGATATTAATACAGAGCTCCGTGACCTTTTGGCTGTCTGCGGCTTCATGAAGAAAAGTGATAAATAAGACTATGATTATCGACTTATTATTTTAAAGTGTTGTTTGCCTCTTTGACACAAAAGTATTCCTAATCAAACTAAATATGAAGCTGAGCCACATAACCAAACCCACATGAAAGCACAATATTGCAACAGGCTATTTGGGATTGTGTGTTTCTGTCTGGGAATTAGGAGTGGCCGCAGGGAGAGGCAGAAAACAGCAGGGGGCAGATCTGGTAACCGGGAGGCAGCGATCTTGGAAGTCCTTCAGGCATTAACAGACAGTATCGGAACCTGCACGACGCGTCAGGTCCTATGTGACAACATCGGAAACCGAACAAGACCTCATCAGAACCTGCATGACATCATCAGAACCTGACGTGACATCATCAGAACTCACAGGACAGCATCGGAACCTGCACGACGTATCAGAACCTACATGACATCGTCAGAACCTACATGAAACCATCAGAACCTGCACAACATCCTCAGAACTTACACGACTTCATCAGAACCTACGTGGCATCATCGGAACTTACTTGACATCTTCAGAACCTGCACGACACATCAGAACCTACATGAGATCATCAGAACCGACTTGACATCATCAGAACCCTGAAGACATCCCCTTTAAGCGAGCGTTAATGCGATGGCAAATGCTAGCCTGATCACCGGTGCATTGTGGAGGTTTCTAAAGGAAACTGAAACAACACAATCTGCGATCACACAAACCAAAGCAATCAAACAAACCAAAGTACAACCTTGCAGCGGTCAAGACCAGAAGACATCTCATTGCGGGACACTCCGAAAGACCTTGTCACACACACCCCCCACCCTAAAACACCCACACCCACACACCCACACGCTAACCTTTCCTGTGATCCATGGACCTGAGCCTCCCCTGGTAGGGTTCGTCGGTGAACACTGAGTCGCTGTTCATGCTGTCGGTGGAGTAGGCCCTGTAGTGCTCCTGCATGGCCATGGCCCCAGCCCGCTCCGCACAGAGCTAACACGCTACGGGGTCACAACACACGCCGGTCTGCTGCAGTGGGACGAGGGCTCCTTGTTCTCTAACCACCACCCCCACCAGCTCTGCTGCTGCTGCTGCTGCTGCTAAACAGTGGCGGGGCATTGCGTCTAAGTGGGAGGGTAGCATGTCCTGCTTAGGTGTCACTCTGTCCAACTCCCATTTTCTTCTTCTCTTTTCTTTTTCCCCTCTCGCTCCATTTGCTGCTCGGAAAAAAACTAATCGTTTTTCTGTTTCCCCACCACCACCACCACCCCAGCCCCCTCCCTCCTCTCCTCCCTTTTCACCAACTCGCACAAAATGTATTCCCCTCGGGCTACGATGTCAGAAGCTGTCAATTACCCCACAGTGGTCTGTTGAGACGGAGAGAGAGATACAGAGAGAGAGAGAGATACAGAGAGAGAGAGAGAGAGAGAGAGGAGAGAGAGAGAGAGAGAGAGAGAGAGATACAGAGAGAGATACAGAGAGAGATACAGAGAGAGAGAGAGAGAGAGAGAGAGAGAGAGAGAGAGAGAGAGAGAGAGAGAGATACAGAGAGAGAGAGAGAGAGAGAGAGAGAGAGAGAGAGATACAGAGAGAGATACAGAGATACAGAGAGAGATACAGAGAGAGAGATACAGAGAGAGAGAGAGAGAGAGAGAGAGAGAGAGAGAGAGAGAGAGAGAGAGAGAGAGAGAGAGAGAGAGAGAGAGAGAGAGAGATGCAGATGAGAGAGAGAGAGAGAGAGAGAGAGAGAGAGAGAGAGGGTTGATTGAGTGAGTAAGTGAGAGGTAAGAAAAGACAGAATGAGAGAGAGAGAGGGAAAGAAAGCAGATAGAGGATTCTCCCTCCAGTGCTGCACACACACACACACACACACACACACACACACACACACACACACACACACACCACACACACACACACACACACACACACACACACACACACACACACACACACACACACACACACACACACACACACACTGTTACAACTAACCATGGCCTACCAGCTTCGGGGCAGCAGAACTTTAATCAGGCTGCCTGACCCTAGTCTGGCTTTGACTGAGACACGTTCAAACCAGGCCAGCAGCTCTGTGGTGGCGGATCAAACAGCCCTCTGAATGAGAACGCCTGTTCTCTCAAAACCCAACAGCAGGATACGGGCAATCACAATCTGGCATCAATGGAGGAATCAAAGTCCTTGGGCGCCTGAACCACATGTGCCAATCAAGAGTCTCAAAAGCTCCTTTCACCAATTAGCCGCAATTAGAGAGAATCGTCTGCTTTCCCGCTCTTTCCCTCAGCGTCGGGGAGGAGAGCGGTTCAGGGGGTACGAAAGGTTTACCTCGCAAAACCTACAGGATGTAAACCTGCCACAGATAGAATGGGAACATGGGGACATTTAAAGGTGCTTAATGAAAACGCTGTGTGAAATGCTTGATTAAAAAGAATGAAAACAACCTTTGAATTCTGAGAACAGGTGTGGAAGACTGGTAAAAGATGCTGTTTGAAGATTCTCAGTTAATGGGTGTGCGCCATCTTGGATCAGCACAAGATGGTTTATTGCCCAAGAATCTGGGTTTGAAATGTGTTGTTAAAGTTACTGGGAAAGATATTCATCGCAGGGATCGTTCGCTCGAATCAATCTTGAAACAAGGAGTTATTTTAAAAACAGTCAGCCATAAAAAAAACAACTGGCAATATCTGATCAAACTTGAAAGTGGCTTTCTTTGGTTGCTGACAATCACATGACAAACAACCTGCAATGCAACACAATTTTTTTTGTGAGTATCAAATACAATAAAGACTGTGTGCTTTTGTGTCTGCCTTGTCACACGCAAATTCACAAGTTCTGAAAACAGCGAATAACCCACTGCAAGGAATGACCTCTAAATCAATCAACAAACAATTCTCAGTAGTTCTCCCTAATCATCAAGTCAACATGTGTGCAGAACTATTGGCTGCACTGCAGTTCAAGGCCCACAGCCAAGCGCCCTGGATTCCCTAGCCCCGGCCACCCAACCCTCACGCAGCGGCACTGGTGTGTTACATCTTGAATACCGGTGTCACGGTCCACCTTCGTGCTAGTATATCTCCTCAGTTCAAAGGAGACTCTGACAGGGAGATAGGAGGGAGAGGATTCCTCAGGAGGTGGCAGCTTGCTGGGGCATGTAGCGAGATAACAAATCTGCCCGTCTCTGGATGTATGCTCTGACACTGACGCCCTACACTGGAGTAAGGTAAGCTTCCCCTCGTAACATGAAAACACTTTTTTTTTTGCAGGTTTTTATGCATAGTTGTTTTGGTTGTATGTGTTTTACATGGGTGTTTCTTATGTAGCATCAATCCAAAAAATATATTTATTCAAAAAAGCACACATTTTTGTTTCATATCAAATCAAAAAAGAGGTTGTTTTAACTTACAGCCGAAATAATTTTTCACTGTTTAATATTCTGTAGGGTGAAGAAATGCCGCGATGATTTAAATGAGCGTCGATTCAAGCCCGTGAAGGTTCAAAATGTCTCTTCCAACCAACATCTGCTTCACAACAAACACACAAAGCCCACATCACAATCCATCGAGCCACCAGCCACACATTACAGTGTGTTGGTAAAAAGCACTGACGACAGACAGGTTGTAACAGCCTCCCTGTCAGAACAGCAAACTAGGAGCAGGCGGTGGGGGGGGCTGCAGTGTGTGTGTGTGTGTGTGTGTGGTGTGTGTGTGTGTGTGTGTGTGTGTGTGTGTGTGTGTGTGTGTGTGTGTGTGTGTGTGTGTGTGTGTGTGTGCATGTGCATGCATGTGTGTGTGTGTGTGTCTGTTCTCTCCTCCCGAGTTATGAAACCCAAAGACAGGGAGATGTTTATGGTGACAGCTCAGGCGTGAGAGAGGAGGGGGGGGGGGGGGGGGGGGGGCGATGAGGATGTCAGTTTATGTGCATTCCTGCTCGGGGTGTACATCCACCCATTCATCCACCCGTCCACACACCCAACCCCGCCCTCCGCTTGAGATAGCGCTGCCATACCCAACCCCCACCCCACCCCACCCCCCACACCACCTCCACCACCACCACCTTCATTCCTGCCGGGACCCTGAGCAAGAGGCAGCATGTGTGTGAGGCAGAATGCTGGAGGAGGAGAGTTCCTCCACCCACACGCCGGGCTCTGGTTTATGATGGAGGAGGAGGGGTGGGGGTTGATGGGGGGGGAGGGGGTGGAGGAATGGGTGGATGAGAGGGGTAGAGGGGACGGAGGGATGGAGAGATAGGCGACGTGGAAGAGGGGGGGGGGGGAGAGAGTTGGGGTGGATTGGAAGAGGTTGAGGACTGCGGAGACGCACGGAGGGAAGAGACGGAGAGAGGGACTGGTAGAAGAGACGGAGAGATGGAAGGAGGGAGGGAGGGAAGAGACGGAGAGAGGGACTGATAGAAGAGACGGAGAGATGGAAGGGTGGAGGGAGGAGATGGAGAGAGGGACTGATAGAAGAGACGGAGAGATGGAAGGAGGGAGGGAGGGAAGAGACGGAGAGAGGGACTGATAGAAGAGACGGAGAGATGGAAGGGTGGAGGGAGGGAGGGAAAGAGTGGAGAAAGGGACGGAGAGAAGAGATGGAGGGATTGAAGGGTGGAAGGATGGAGAGGTGGAAAGGTTGGAGATGGACTGATAGAAAAGATGGAAGCGATGGAGAGACGCTGTATAGAAGAGATGGAGCAATGGAGAGGGTGGAAGGGGTGGAGGGGATTGAACAGGTTGGGAGAATGGATAGCCAGAGGGGATAGAGGGAGGGATGGTAGTAAATATGTCTGTGTCAGGATGCTGGGGGCTGAGCCAGGCGATGCACGGCAGGCCTGTGGGGCCAGGAGGGGGGCAGATCCAAGCGGGCAGGGGAGGAATGCGGGAGAGACATGCTCCATGGACCAGTCTCCCTGAATTCACTTTCAAATAAAACATTTGCGGGTTTTTTTTCAGTTTCTGCTGTTTTGAATTTGGGAAATGTTCGAACACATTGTGCAAGTATTATACTGCAAAAGATGCCCTGGCATTGAGACATTATTATTTTTTACACTTATTGATTAAGTTGTTTATTCTATTTAACAGAGGCAGTCTGGCTGCCTCATTGGGCTAAGGCGCAGTGAACTGCGTCTGTGGTCTTATCTCCGTTCGGTTCACACCCATCACTAAAACACAGATGAGAACAATTAACTGAGAAACACACAGTCTGCTGAAAGAATAAATTGGAAGCGCTGTGCAAAGTATGTAAACACCACATGGGATATATTACGCACACACACACACACACACACACACACACACACACACACACACACACACACACACACACACACACACACACACACACACACACACACACACACACACACACACACACACAAAAAGATAAAACTGTACTTTCCATCGCGTGGTCTTTCAGGAACATTTTTACGAGTGCTGAAATGCCGGGAAAATGTGCGTCTCAGATGTGTGTGCGTCGAAAGAGCCAATCGATGAACTGAAGCCAAAACACCGTGTGAAGAGCGCCGTCTGTGTCGCCCTCTAGGGGGGAAAGCAGTCCCCACAGGCAGAAACGTAAACATTGACCGTTTAATTAGTTAATTAGGGATATAATTAAAATGTGTGAGTCCGAAGAAATGTAAGATAGATTTCTCGAATATCTATTGGGATGTTTGTTTTATAGATAGGGTCTAATTAAGCCTGAATTCAACATAAAACAGTCATGTATGCCACAGGTGTGCAGTTTGAGAGGGGATTGAGGGTTAACAGGACCGTCCCGAAGTAGGACTGATGTTGAAGAGCCGTTTCCATGACAACATACCAAAACATACAGAAGCGCGGGGAAGCCATCAGTTCGTTATTTATGGTTTTCAGTGGTGTGGAAATAAGGGCGCTCGGGAATTTAGAAAGGAAGGGAAAACTACTTTCGGCCAACTCTGAGAAAACCCAACCCAGTTTACGCACCACAATAAACTTCCTGTTTTTACAAATAAAAAGTTTAAGAGATTTCTCAAGACACATTCCTCCTCCTTTCCGTAGCCTAATATTTTTGAAACACAATGGATCTACTTCAGAAAAGATTTCTAAGAGCAGTGAGAAAACAACGCATTGTGATCCATCACTTTCATGAGCCTATTTTTAAAATGACACTGAATTATCAGAACATTTTACATAATTATCAAAAAAATATGATTGCTCGATTGACCATCAGGCTACTAATATCATCATCATCATCATTTTATTATTAGACTCAAGGTCCATTTAAAAACACACAATACAATAAATAGACATCACACACATAAAATAAAAATATGTTATACCTGGCATCGAAATGAGCCAATACAATTATAGCAGATTAATAATCGCCTTCTCTCCCTTCTCTGAAGACGCACTTCATCATAATGATTCACTCCATTCACAACAACAGAGTTGTCAACATATAATTAATGAGATATGATAACAGCGGCTTGCGACGGGTTAATGTCCTGGCGTCACCTCCCCCTGTTCCGCGCGGCTCCTCCTATTACAAGGAGCAGCGCCTTGATAGAAAGCGCGCGCTGCTGACCTATACACGCTCGCGCAGATGTATGGGCGCTCGTGCCGCGGACTGTAGGCAAATCGGCGTTCGAGCTGCTTACCTGCGCAACACATGCGGCTGTACAGGTGGGAACCGACGTCTTCACAGCGCATCTCGTGAATGTAATTGGACCGGCCGTGGTGGTGGGTGACCCCCCACTCGATCTGGGCGCCGTACCAAGGAGAAGACGAGGCATCACCGGGAATGTCTTTAACTTCGGCCATCGCGTGCGAAACAAGCGCACGGCGGCGCGCGGGTCCGGTAAAACGCCCACTAGCACACAACGTGTTGTTGTGGCGGACCTCACCTCAGAGCTCAACACTTTGGGTCTCTCCCCCTGCCTCTATTCGAGCGACATGAAGTCAACCGGAGCGATAGTAAAAACAAACCGGGGAGAGTCGAATCAGATTGCAGAGTAAAAAAAATCTTCCAGAGTCGCTCTGCTGCTAAGCCCTGCCCACGTCATTCTTTGTACTACAGTGGATTTACTCCCTTTCACCATTGTTTTCGGGTAATTGCCAGCAACCGCGTCACCGTGCGGGACATTGAAACCCCCGGTCTGAAGGACACGTCCCGGTAGCGTCCAGGCGAGACAGGCGGTCACGCTACGGGGCTGTAGACTCCACGCGCACGGTCTCTATTTTAGTACGACGCCGTAATGACTGCCTTGCCTCCAAACTCCCCAGCACGCGGGCGCGATCATTTGGAAAGTGTACCTACACAACTTTCTAAACTCACGCACCTGGTCCGGCACGTTTGAGGTTTAATTAGAATATTTCACATTTTAGAGCGCTACACCAGTCCGTCCGCGCCTACTCCCCACACACAGAAGTGGGCGGTGCCTTGTTGGTTACGGTCGCGTG
>NC_082403.1:4883668-4888668 GCF_031168955.1 Gadus macrocephalus
GTACCGGGAGAAGGAACAGGGCCGACTGCCTCGCGTTGAACATCACCACAGCGTAGCCCATACTAATGAGGCTGATGATGAAAGAGTTAATTAGACCCTAATCTGTCACGGAGCCACGGCCTTGCCCGGCGGTTCGGACCGCACCATTTGTCACCTGCCAGGGCCCTTGGGCACGGTCGGGGGGTGATTCCCAGCAGGAAGTCCGATCGCCGTGGGCTATTCTGATTGGCTGCCCTGGCGTTTGGTTATAAGTCTAACCCAGAGAGGCAAAGCTGGGATCTGTATGTTAGATCGAGTCTCTTTATATGTTTTCTGTCCGTTTTAGATCTGGTCTCGTTTGATCGGCTTTGGTCATGGGAAAACGTTCACATAAACTGAAGAATTTTCCCCTCAAGGATGAATAAAGAATATCAATCAACATCTGTCAACATCAAACCACATCTGAAATCAAGATTTGAGCGTTTTGGGGCGTTAACAGACGAGCATGCCGATTCAGTGAGACAGAGAGACGGCGTTAGTGAGTGTGAGTAGGTTGAGAGATGAAATGGGGGGTGAATAAAAGTTTTCAGGTGAAATAAGCGGTTTGGTTTGCGACGGCCATTACGACAGCACGAAGCGAAACAAAACAGAAAACAAAGAAACCTAGAAATCTATTGACGGCATGAAGAAAGGAAATGATTGTTTAGAAAGGACCGGAGAGAGGCGGAGAGGAACATGAAATGGCCCACGGACATCACAAGTTAGAGAGAGGTCATGGCGTGACTGTAGCGGACGCTTGGGTCGTTGTGGTTGATGTGGTTGCTGTTGTTGTTGTTGTTGTTTAACTTACCTTGCACTTGGGTCTGTTGCTCTGCAGCCACAGAGGAAGAAAAAACAACCAGAGTACGTCAACAAGCATCTGCCCGGTCAGAGCCGAGCCCGAGAGAGAGGGAGAGAGATAGGAGAGAGAGAGAGAGAGAGAGAGAGAGAGAGAGAGAGAGAGAGAGAGAGAGAGAGAGAGAGAGAGAGAGAGATAGGGAGAAAGAGAGAGAGAGAGAGAGAGAGAGAGAGAGAGAGACGAGGAGAGACATGCACACACCAGGTTAAAGGTAGAGAGGTAAATGAAGAGAGAGATCAACAACATAGAAAGAGGCCAAACAGAGAACATACTAGAGAACAGTAGAGTAGAGCATAACAAGGTACAGAAGTATGTGTGTTAGTAGGGCTCCAGTAATGCATGCAAAAGGTTTTGTAAAGAACCACCACAGAGGACGGATCAGATATGGTGGTTATATGGTGTATAAAGAGTCTTCCACACAGCCCAACACAGGCCTATACATCAAGGTACTATGGAGAGGGCCCGTACAGACTGCATCAGGGTTCCGTGGTACTATGGCTGGGCGCCGACTCTCTGGTGCTCACCGATGTATTTGGCCCTCTCCTCTCTCCTCTCCTTGGCCTGCTTCTGTCGCTGCTCCGAGCTCATCAAGTCTGGAGAACAGGAGAAAATAAATCATTTAGGAGTGAATTCATATTTCATGTTGTTTTTTAATTAAAAATATGTTAAAAAAGCCAAAGCTGAACGGTGAAATAAACACTGTTCCACTTCAACCCCTGTTTCACCTCTACTGAGAGTGCATGCTGGGAAAATTAGCTTCCCAGCCAGCGATCCGTGGAAACAACAGAACCTACCCCCCTGTTTTTTTTTTCTTTCCCACCAGGTTCCACCTGACGTCCTCGCGGCCTTTCAAAGGGCGGTTTGGTCCCAACAGCCATTCTGTGCCATCGCTCTGGCCTTGATTCGGCATCGACTTCAACCGTCACATTTATTTCAGATATACCATGTGTGAAACATTATGTGAGGGGGTTATTGCTGTAATCTGTCTTTTTATCGCCCATTTGGCTTGGTTCCTTACATCTGAATGTGGAATTGTTTCCATGGAAACTGAGATGGGGGAGCAAATGAAGTGCTGATGGAGAGTGACGGCCAGCTGTTGAACAGATGCCTATAAGCTACCATAAATGTATATCATAGTGTTCCCTCTAATATTAGACCTATTTCTTATTCATCTGTAATTCATCATTCTGTACTGAAGGCTACCTTGAAATCAATGGTGTGTTGATATGCATGGATAGCCCATATATCACTGTGCCATCCTCATCATCGTTACATATCGGTCTGGCGTCTCCTCTAGCGACACAAGACGCTACAGCTAGCTTGCATAGCGGGCTACAGCTATCCAAATCCCATAGACATGTTGAGGCGTACAGCGCACCCCAGGCTACAGGCTAGCTGCTCCAAGAACAAGCTATCGCGCTCCATGGTGCTCCCATACTACCACTCTTTTTTTCTAATAACTTCCTATTAATCCTAACCGTTATATGTCTGCTCCTCCAGCACCAATTGCACTCCTAGCCATCCCTGGAAGAAGGGATCCCTCTTCTGCGTTCTTCTACCTGTTCTGTGGAGTATCTTCCTTGCTCTTTAGAGTGACCGTTTGGAAGTGTCTATAGTTGGGTAGTCTGGCTGAACGGAAGTGGACAGCGTCTATTGCCTAGCGTCGGATTTGGCCGCGACTCCTCCCCTTCCGGTTGCTGGCGTTCCCGTATTGTGCTCCCCCTCAAACTCGGAAACTAGGCAGTATGGCGAGTTTTGAAGAGGACTTTGACGGCGCTGTAAAGTTGGCATGTTTGGCTCTTTCCGTCGAAAATTGCAAAGAACTGCAAAAGATTTGCTTACAGCATTTGCTGAGGAAGAAAGATGTTGTATTTTGCATGGACACCGCTGCTGCTTCCCGGGCTTAGCCCCGCCCTAGACGATTGTGATTGGTTTCAAGAAATAAAAACAGGCCCGCCCAGTTTCCCCACGGATAGACGGCTCGAGGTAGCGTGGCTCCAGACCATTCTACTTGCTGTAGTTTGGTCTGGCTTTGCGAGACTAACAGTTGGGTCCGGTCCAAGCCCTGAGACACTGGCACTACATTAAGAGCTCTACAAACCACAATCGACCTGAATCCCCAACGTCACTCTGACTGCCACGCCGATCAGTCACCACCACAGCTCCCAGTGTTCCCACAGCTCCCAGCGTACCCGCCGGGTGAGCCCGGCACAACGCCTTACCTTTCTTGGGCTGTGGGCTGGCGTTGGGCGTGGTCGGGGGCCCCTCGGTCCGGGAGGAGGGGTCCAGGGAGGACGGGTCCGTCTTGGGGCAGGACTCGGAGTGAGGGGAGAGGTCCGTGACGGCCGAGTCGGCCGGGCTCAGCAGGTCCGGGTCGGGGTCCTTTCCCGGGGCCTGCTTCTCCTCCAGGATGTTGGGGTGGCATTCCGGCGCCAGGGGGAGCGCTGGAGGGGGAAGACGAAGATGGGAGGATGTTAATAAGAGTTAGGGTAGCGCTGAGGTATTGAGCAGGCTGTTTGGCCGTTAACACAGTGACTACAGTGATTACAGTGACTACAGTGACTACAGTGATTACAGTGACTACAGTGATTACAGTGATTACAGTCACTACAGTGATTACAGTGACTACAGTGATTACAGTGACTACAATGACTACAGTCACTACAGTGATTACAGTGACTACAGTGATTACAGTGACTACAGTGATTACAGTCACTACAGTGACTACAGTGACTACAGTGATACAGTGACTACAGTGACTACAGTGATACAGTGGCTACAGTGACTACAGTGACTATAGTCACTACAGTGACTACAGTGACTACAGTGACTACAGTGATTACAGTGACTACAGTGGCTACAGTGACTACAGTGACTACAGTGATACAGTGACTACAGTGACTACAGTGACTACAGTGACTACAGTGATACAGTGGCTACAGTGACTACAGTGACTACAGTGGCTACAGTGACTACAGTGACTACAGATTACATTGATTATAGTGACTAAAGTATTGACAGTGATACAGTGACTAAAGTGACTGCAGTGACTACAGTGACTAAAGTGATTACAGTGACTACAGTGATAACAGTGACTACAGTATTGACAGTGATTACAGTGACTACAGTGAATACAGTGACTACAGTGATTACAGTGAATTCTGTGAATTGATTAGATTCAGTGAATTCAGGTACATTTGTCATTAAGGAGCAGGTGGGGGTTATCATCTTTCTCTAGGATGTCTACAGGTAGACTGAGGACACGTGGGATCGAACCCAGTGCCTTTCAGCTGGGAGTTAAACACCCTAACCACTGTGCACTGTCTGCTCTGTAAGCAGGTCACTGGATCTGCTTGGCCTCATCCCTGGTAAAGCGGTCGACACCCTTTACGTTTGTCAAGGCGATAAACGATTCAAATCAAAACACACAGCTTGTGTGTTCATCACGCTGCAACCTTTTGCTCGGAGGTGACAGCCCGTCATCGACTTCATTAGGGAAACACTTGAGGAGGTCCTCATTACTCATCTCATTTATTCACAGCACTCGTTCACACCTACTCAAGCTCTCGAGAAGACAAACCCACCAGCGATCCATAATCGCTGACAATCAAATCGTCTGGCAGTCACAGCACAACAGATAAGGGCAGCTCAACAACAGAACCAACCAACACACAGGACAGCCACATTTACCTTCCTCCTTCTTCAGACAACCTAACTTGAAGCCTATACCCTGTCATGATGAGCCATGCTAGCAGGCTACAGTCATGGAGCCCAGCCCCTAACCCCTTAGCTTCCTTGGATTGTCTTTAAGATTGCTCTGATGAAACACTAGCCGAGCCAGGCAGGGAGAGCAGAGCAGGAGGCTAAAGCTACAGCTAGCTACAGCTAACGCCAGCTAGCTACAGCTAGCGACAGCTAGCGCCAGCGGCAGCTAGCGCCACAACAGACCAATGGAAGAGAGCTAGCTCAGAGGAGCCCAAGGGAGTGGAGGGCAGGAAATGACAGAGCACCGCTTATCGTGCAGCTAGCTTAAATCGCTAACGACAGGGAGAGAGTTATAGATGAAGGAAAGAAAGGAAGAGGGGATATTGAAGGGAGATCAGGGACACAACATTTAACGTTG
>NC_082403.1:4893668-4898668 GCF_031168955.1 Gadus macrocephalus
GCCCTCATTCACTTCCTGTTTTTTTATTAATAAATGCATTTGGGATTTGGGGTGGGGGAGGCGGTTTGGATATCCACACCTGTGGAGTCAAGTCAGAAGTGTGTTCTTCCCGCATGAGCTTCCTCTTGCCAGGAGGAAACACCCTACCTAGCCCCGCCCCCGGGAGAGGCAGAGGAAGGAGGACATTCCCGCCCCCCTGTGGAGCGGACAACAGGAACGCCGGCCCTCCTCCCTGCTACAACAACACGGCTCGGGTCCCAGGGAGGGCGTCGGCCTGTGCAGCTGCAGCCCCGAGACGGAGCCTCTCTCTGGGGTAGGCTTCCTCTGGCCCCTCGGTGACCCCCCCAGGCGTGATGGGGGTCCATGATGAGGAGCTGGGGTGGTTCTAGTCAGCCTGCCCTGCAGTGTTTCACTCCTCGCTTTTTATTATCCTGCCGTTTTATAATATAATGTAAATAAGAATAACACTGCTTATAATGCTAATGATGATTATAAAAGTGCCGGTAATGTCCGTAATAATGATGATCATGGTGCAGATCGTTGTAATTATAATAATCCCCGTCATTTGAATGATAATAATAGCCTATAATAATATAAAGACTTTGGTAAACGTTGGTGAATGACTTTAGGTGTTTATAAGTGGCTTTATGTCACACACTCTCTTTAAGATGTCATCAACTCTTTACGCACCCGGTGGCCGTTTGAAAACCGATCCTGGATCTGAAGTCCTCCTCAACACACCTGGTCCAACAAAGGCGCCAATACCTTCTTTTGGTGCATGCAACATAAATTCTGCTCGCTGTGGAATGCTCGAAAACGCCACAAAATGGAGGCCGGGCGAGACCACCCGGCCTCATGTAAGCTTTGAAGTGAAACACGAAGAGCAGGAAAGCAACCGATGAACCCTGAACCCTCACCATGACACCGCCGAAGACGACACCAGCAGAAGGTACCTGCTGTGTCTGGAGGTGAGAGACGGCACGCTGATCACTGTCAGGTCCCACCGCCGCGCTAAGGGGAGATATGCTAATGCTAATGGTAAGGGGTCCCTACAGTACGATTCCGCTGGCGCTCTTCAGGAAGGAAGGCTAGGCAGAGTGCTAAGGGGGAAGCTATTGTATACCGGGGCCTTTACACTAGCGCTCTACAACAGCGATGCTAGCACCAGGACACATGTCGCTACTAGGTTTTAGGGGAATTAATCGAATTTAAACCGATATCGCAATGTAATAGAACACGATTTGCAAATCACAAAGCCTGCCATCATTTTTTTTTTAATAGTATTATGGGGGGGGTTGTGATTTGTTACTATACCTGACTGGAGATCAGTAAGATATGTATTTATTTTTCTTTTACAATCCAATAGTTAAATAAAGATGCTATAATATAAATTTGCGCATCAATTCATCTCAACACATAGGCCTGGTCTAAAGTAAAGAGCATCTTTTCAATCTTCCGTCTAGCCCAAACGCACACAACTGACTAACTATAAATAAAAGATTCTCTGTGTGGAAAACTTAAACTGACTCATCCCCTCATCCCCATTTGACAACTCATTCCCCATTCGTCATTTCCTGGCGATACAATACTGTGAAAAAGCAGAACGGGTACAAAGGCCATGGAGCGAAACACAACGCGATGTTATTGGCATATGATGTGATAGCTCGATATCACGGGCTTCTGAGTCCTCATACTGCCAGGAATAACAGTGAGTCTGCTGCTCTCTGGGAAATGATGTGTGCCCGACAGGTTACTACAGTTCTTCATAACTGGGTTACCCAGTCACACATATATGGAAAAGACAGAGCCCCCCATTAATTATTAAATGGGTCATTAATAATTCAGCCCCTCCCCCTAGTCTCTATTCAATGTACAACACACATGTTTGCACGCACACACACACTCACACGAATACACACAGATACACAACCATGCATACGCATACACACACACACACACACACACACACACACACACACACACACACACACACACACACATACCTAAACGCACATACATACAGATACACACACAGAAACACACACACACACACATACACAAAGATACGCACACACACACACACACACACACACACACACACACACACACACACACACACACACACACACACACACACACACACACACACACACACACACACACACACACACACACACACACACACACACAAAGGCTTGGTCTGAAAGGAGTCGGTGAACTAATAAGAGGTTAGGGCACGCTTTTACGCGTCCGCTGCAGTTTAGGGGAGAGAAACTAGACGGGAAGAAAAAATAAACCCGGAGAGGTTGTTGTTGTGACTGCTCCGTCGCCATGGAGACGAGAACCTGGAGCCATGAGCTCAGAGAGGGTGACGCCACCGCCTGAGAAGAGCCGCCTTGCGCCCGAAGATGGACTTCCTCAGGAAGTAGGGCCCCGTGTCAAGAACCGAGAGACAACACACACTAGAACTCCCGCACGCTTGACTCAAACACACACTGGAGTCACACACACTTGACGCCCACACATCCGACGCACAAACACTACAGTCACACACACTAGAGACACACATACACTAGTCAGTCACCCCAGAGACACACAAACACATCAGAGTCGCACACTCACTAGTCACACACTAGACACACACACTAGACTCACACACACTAGTCACAAACACTAGAATCACACACGCTAGAGACACACACACACACACAAATACACACAATAGACACACACACACACTAGACTCACACACACATTAGAGTCACACACACTAGACTCACACACACATTAGAGTCACACACACTAGAGTCACACACACACACACACACACACACACACACACACACTAGACTCACACATGCGAACGCCGAGGACAAACTAGGCCGGACACCGAGAACAAAGTAGCACTATATAAATTCCAATGGGATGACCTCATCCCTCTCTCTCCCTCTCTCCCTCTCTCTCTCTGTCTCTCTCTCACTCTCCGTCTCCCCCCCCGCCCCACCATCTCCACAAAGACACTCCTTGAATCGCTCGCACCAACAACACACAGACTCAGGCCCGGTTTCTCAGCTGTTGATCCGGTAAACCCTCATCCCATCGCCTCACACAGGCCTCTCCCGCCGCCGGGCCAGGTCTGCTGGGCTGGTAGAGCATCCCTCCCCATAACAGCCTCAGAGGGCTCCACAGGCCCACGTTTGGGCCTACATTTTTTTTATTTTTATTTTTTTTTTATGCAAACTATAATCACGTTTTGGTACAGCACCTCTTCATTCTGTACAAGGATGAGCGAATTTTCTCGTTTTTAAATGAAAACAACCTACCTATCATTCGCTGCCGCTGAAAAAAATAAATAAAATAAATTCCCTACCTACCCATGACCTCAACTGACAACCAACAGGAACCAAACAATTTTTTTTTTTAGGCCTTAGCCTGGTATTAGTCCCCTGCAGCAACCCCTCATCCAAACCTCTTAAAGCCCCCTTCAACCGGGCAAGGAAAGGCTCTTGAACTCCTGGGAGGAAGGCTGGAGAGATCTTGAGGAGGAAGGGAGGAAGGGAGGGAGAGAGGGCCGGTCGGATGGCTAGGAGTGGCCGGGAGAAAGGACACAATAGCAAGCGTTAACAATGACTCTCAGGCGCTGTCAAAACAAGGCGAGAATTCCTCCTGCGAAGGGAGAAAATAGGAAAAAGCTCATAAAACGCAGACGAATGAGCACCGGGGGTGTGCAGCAGCACGACATCTCAACAGAGCAATACGACACACACGGCGAGTCAGAACCGGTGCCTGTCGCTTTAAGAGAAGGAATGGGAAAGAGCGGAGCAGCGCCGATAAACAGCTTTCTGCTGGGGAGAGGCCCAGAGTCGGCTGCCCACAGACCACAGACTCAGGCCTCCCCCTCACGGGTGGACTGAGGGCGCAGCTCCACTCTGGAAGGGGGGGAAGCCTTGGGCCTCGAGGCTCCCCTTGATTTGATCAAGACTCCACAGTATCACGGCTCGATAGATGCAACGCAATTACGATTACAAACAATTGCGTTACGCTGCGGTCTGAGTGAATTTTTGGATAGAGCAAGAGATGGAGTAGCGGCGCGGTGCGGGAGAGTGGTGTCGGAGTGTCCCATTGGACAGGTTCTTGGTTTGAAACCCCCACTGTCCGATGTCTACCGATAGGCATCCAAGAGCAACACGTCGTCCCTACAATGGTCCTTTTACATGAAGCTGAACTTCACCGGGTGTCGCTAAAAACGTGGGTGTGTGCGTCCCAACAGGTCTGCCCCTCTCTTCTCCAACTCACTCTCTTGACAAATTGTTACCACTTCCTGCCCATCTAACCGCACACAAAAAGCCCACGAAAATATACTCGGCCGACTGGTAACCGGAAGGTTGCCGGTTCGAGCCCCGGCTCCTTCGAGCTGAGTTTTCGAGGGTTTTGAGTGTTTGATTCCGCCGTCGGCGTGTGAATGTGTGAATGAATGGTTGGAAGTCGCTTTGGATAAAAGCGTCAATACCCTAAATGTAAATGTAACATGTATACGTTAAGAGGGGTCCGTGTCGGAGCGTTCCCCCCGGCGTCGTCGGCGTTGTTGGAAGGACACCGCGCCGCCCCTGGTGAACCCGGGATTCTCAGAGCGCCCGTCGTCAGACTGCACCGGGAGCAGCTGTCGGACGCGCTCTTGTTTTGGACTCGAGATGTAGGGCGAGAGAGAGAGAGAGAGGGAGAGGGAGAGGGAGAGGGAGAGAGAGAGAGAGAGAGGGAGGGAGAGGGAGAGGGAGAGGGAGAGGGAGAGAGAGAGAGAGAGAGAGAGAGAGAGACAGAGAGAGAGAGAGAGAGAGAGAGAGAGAGAGGGAGAGGGAGAGAGAGAGAGGGAGAGGGAGAGAGAGAGAGAGAGAGAGAGAGGGAGAGGGAGAGGGAGAGGGAGAGGGAGAGGGAGAGGGAGAGAGAGAGAGAGAGAGAGAGAGGGAGAGGGAGAGAGAGAGGGAGAGGGAGAGGGAGAGGGA
>NC_082403.1:4901168-4904975 GCF_031168955.1 Gadus macrocephalus
AAATAAAAGAAGGTTTAAAGCACACACACTCACAGTGACACAGACACACACATGTGCACACAAACAAACAAACAAACGCAGATCTCTTCAAAGTGGAGGAAGGAAGCCTACATCTGCCAGCGATTCCACAAAGGTTCAAAACAACCAGTAAACAGAAGACACCCAGCCCATTCAAGATTCAAGATTCAAGATTCAAGATTCAAGAAAACTTCATTTATCCCCAGGGGGCAATTAAGGGTAAGGCACGTAGAGCAGACAACAATGACAAACACGACAAAAAATAGATAAATAAGTAGCTAGCACATAGCTCCGGACACGTCCGCTGGACCGCATCAGAACCACAACAAACAGTCCATGAACAAGCTAAGCTAATAACAAGCTAAGAAGCTAAGGCTATTAGCCTCGGACAATAAGGACACACATGTTGTGATCATGGGCACGGTATTATACGACAATATACGACCATGGATTCCAACTAGCACACTGCCTAGTCAAACTGAGGTCACCGTGTTGAACTAACTGATGATTCATGGAAATAACTCATTTATTTTGTTGATATTTGACAAATTAAACCTGATATTGTTTTCCTTTCTGTTTCCTAGACCTCCTATCCCATCATGATAACAATAATTCCAAAGCTGAGTCTTCAGAATGCGATCGCACTATGCGGTATAAAGACAATAACTTCATTGCCTGATTCACTAGTGGCTTTATTAAGTGCACACTGCACCACTTCCACTCTATAGATATTGTTTTTGCTAAGGTCTAATAAAGCACACAGGAGGTTCATCGTCTGAGAAGGCCTGCTGGGCTGAGGCCTTCCTGATGGGATTTAAATGGGATTCATCCTCTGCAGTTACATGAGACACAACCTGGGCCCCCTGGGAAGATTAAAGCAGCAAGGTTGCAGAAGAAGAAAGAGCGAGAGAGGGAGCAAGATGGAGAGAGAGAGAGAGAGAGAGAGAGAGAGAGAGAGAGAGCGAGAGAGAGAGAGAGAGAGAGAGAGAGAGAGAGAGAGAGAGAAAGTACGGAGTACCAGGAGGATGGTCTTAAAGACATGAAAGAACGTCTTCATCTCAAGCCATAAAACTCCTGATTCAAGGTCAGAGCGTCGGGCAGAGAGGTCACGCAGACGGGAGCGCCCTCACACAGGCCCGCCTCCCACTTTGAAAAAATATTCCAGCCTTTGAAGACTATTTAAACTGGTCAAAGTTGATACTCTCTTTCTAAATAATGAAGGAAAAGGAAAAAGGAAAAGTCCACATAATTGAATTCCTCATCCACAACGTCAGCGATGATGTACCATGAACCTAGGGTTTCTTCATTCATTCCACTCCCTGTTCATGTGGTGCTTTACATCCCAGTCCTTTGTGCTGCAGTCTGGTGGGTCTGGGGAACGCGAGGGGACGAGGATGTACCCTGATTGAGCTCCAGCTCACAAGGCTCTCCGGGATTACAGCCCCGACCGGATTATAAAACTCTGCGCCCCATTCATGAATTCCCTGAGCTTTTCCCAAATGAGGATGGCGAGAGGAAACATGACTTCCTCTTCCTCCTCCTCCTCCTCCCTTTGGCTCCTCCCTCTCTGGGAAAGGAAGTAGCATTTCCTCTGCTTCCTGTGTGAGAGGTCAGCGCCACACATGTTACTTGTATCAGCCCGGCCAGTCGCTGACGGGGAGCGTGCTGTGTGTGTGGGTGTTTATTCGTGTGCTTGTTAGTGTGTGGTGTGTTTGTGTGTGTGCGTGGGATTAGGTGTGTGTGTGTGTGTGTGTGTGTGTGTGTGTGTGTGTGTGTGTGTGTGTGTGTGTGTGTGTGTGTGTGTGTGTGTGCGTGAGAGTATGCGTGTGGTGTCTTTGTCAGTGTGCGTGGGAGTATGTTTATGTGTGTGCGTGTGTGTGTGTCTATGTGTATGAGTCTATGCGTATACTCTCTGCTAGAGGACACTCCTAGTCCTACTGCCGGACCCTATAATAATGACCTCACACTATGGAATGAGGTCATAAGACACACACACACACACACACACACACAGACACACACACACACGCACACGCACACGCACACACACACACACACACACACACCGGGCCAACCCCTTGGTGCCCCGTCAGTTTATGACAGAATGTGTTTGCTCATCCAGCTGCTAAGCAGGGCTGCTCTCTCCCACACCTGTGTTTAAAAGGGCTAAGGGACCGTCAACCAAGTGCTAAGGGACTAGGGTTAGGGTTAGCAACAATGTAAAGCATGTCTCATGACGACGAGCACAGACGGTCACCTTTTCACACGTGTACATTTTAAATGGGAATAAATTGAATAAAGTCCCCGACTGAAGCTTATCAGCGAAAACTCCCACCTTATATCTGTTATCAAGTGGAGCTGTTTAGTCATATCTTGTGACCACTTGTGTGTTCATTTCAGCCATGGAGCTGTGTTAGAGGAGGACTGTCTGAGGCCAAACCCTGGCCTCATCATGAGGTCATTACGCGAGGGGAGTCAAACTGGCTAGGTTCTGGTTGTTCAAAAGATCACAAGACTATAGAGGATATAAACCCAACAGGTCACTGTGGAATCTCATCACCCTGGTCCATATAAATTGAAAAAATACCTTGTATAACAACAATGACGATGAATGGAACATTTCATATTTTTCTCATGGTTCTAGTTTAGTTTTATTTTTTTCTTAATTGGTCTGTTACAACAGACCAATCATAACCCTTTAAGATTCCCCCCCTAACCGCCAATCTAACCCTGACCCAATCACATCGCTAATCTCCCCCCTGTCCTGATACCAATAATCAAAAAGTACAATTTCGAGAGAGCGAGGAACACTCTGTATAACGTTCTGCGACATAGTCGTTAAGGACCACACCATGGTTTCCATGGTGACAGAATATCAGCATCACGGTATATATGTGGGCCATTGAGGTCTCAGAGCCAGGGAGAGACGAGGTAGACTCTTCTTACTGCAGGACGGGCAGACGCAGACACAGCCTGTGTGACTAACGACACCGCAGACGCAGCAAGAGAGAGGGAGAGAGAGAGAGAGAGAGAGAGAGAGAGAGAGAGAGAGAGAGAGAGAGAGAGAGAGAGAGAGAGAGAGAGAGAGAGAGGGGGGAGGTTTAATGCTGGAGACTCATGGCGACAAGTCTGAACGTGTGAGGGGGAATCCAGTGTGGACCCTCCTACCCCCCAGCCACTTGCCTGGATTGTTCTAGAACACTTGGTGGTGCAAAGAAGACATGGGGCTACTACTAGTATTGAGAACTCATTCAGAAGACATTCTCAACCAGAGCGATTTACAGTGATTCGGATCCAGGTCTGGTCAGACAAGGAGCAGCTTGGGGCTCGGGCATTTGGTTCAAGGTTGCCTACAGGTTGCACCGAGGAGATTGAGGTTTGAATGGAGAACATCTGGGAGTCAATCCCTCACCACTCGTCCATGTTGTCCCTGATAACGTTCTTCCCGGAACGCTCTAAACAGAGCGTGGACGTCCTGGAACACTAGCGGCTGTTCCAGAACATTCTGCGGCCTCAGTATTCGGTTGTGGTGGGGGTCGGCTCCCGACGTGCATGGCAGGTTTCATAACGTGCTCGCCGTCACACGCCACACACACACACACACACACACACACACACACACACACACACACACACACACACACACACACACACACACACACACACACACACACACACACACCACACACACACACACACACACACACACACACACACACACACACACACACACACACACACACACACACACACACACACACACACACACACACACACACACATACACAC